>NC_091296.1:52939654-53059654 GCF_038502225.1 Cherax quadricarinatus | reverse complement strand
GGGTTAGACAGGTGCGTGTGTGTTAGAAGTACCTGTCTGACGAGGCTTTGAAGGTGGGTTAGACAGGTACATTAGTGTTAGAGGTACCTGTCTAACGAAGGTGGGTTAGTTAGGTACATGAGTATGTTAGAGGTACCTGTCTAACGAAGGTGGGTTAGACAGTTACATGAGTATGTTAGAGGTACCTGTCTAATGAAGGTGGGTTAGACAGGTACATGAGTGTATTAGAAGCACCTGTCTAATGAAGGTGAGTTAGACAGGTGCATGAGTGTCTTAGAAGTACTTGTTTAACGAATCTTTAAAAGTGGGTTAGAGGTACATGACTATATTAGAAGTACCTGTCTAACGAAGATGGGTTAGACAGGTGTTAGTCGACCTGTCTAATATGAGTGAATAAGGTTGCTGCTGTACCCGTCACTTGTGTATGTGTGTGTGTGTGTGTGTGTGTGTGTGTGTGTGTGTGTGTGTGTGTGTGTGTGTGTGTGTGCTGCGGTACAAGTGCTGCACTGCGACCGGATCAATACCTCCCCCACCCGCGCCTCCCTCAGTAGTACCACCCCGCCCATCCCGCCCACACCTCCCAACCCGCCCATCCCACCCCGGAAACACCCACCCCGCCCACACCTCCGTCATCTAATAACACCTACCCACTCACTCCGCCCCGCCCACTCCACCCACCCCGCCCACTCCATCCGCCCCTTCCCTCATCCACCCAGCAATCAAGATTTGAAGCCGATCAGAAGAGACATTCTCAAGTTATCGAACGGAAACCAATTTCCTTCACAAAACCCACAAATTAAAACCTACACAACCCAAGACCAGCGTGAGGTTGGTTGGTTACCTGCGCGCAAAGTTCACCACCACCGCTGAGAGTTTCAAGCCGACCAATAGACGCATTCTCCAGTTATAGTACGGCATCCAGCACCAAGTGCCGGATCAACCAGGCTGTGATGGATATATGGGCCAGCGGGCCACCAACAGCAACAGCCTGGTTGACCAGGCAAGCACCAGACGAGCCTGGCCCATGGCCGGGCTCCGGGAATTCATCAAAGGTATATCAGAGGTAAAGGTACTCTCAAGACTGACGCATGTGCAGTACCTTGACGTGTTTATTGACGAGACGTTTCGCCCGCTGAGCAACCTTCTTCAGGTGATGTAAATGGTTTAGAAGACCGACAAGTTCAAGAATTAGATCTACACTTGTGCATCATTTGGGAATCTTTGTTGGTGGACTGAACACATCGCCTCGAGCCCGAGGGACTGATTACCCCAAACTTCTTCACATCTTCCACCATTCATCTTTGCGCTGGACTGAGGAAGCCACAATAAAGATTCCCAAATGTTTCAAAAGTGTTTAAGTCTTTTTCAGCTGAAATACTGAGGAGACAAGAGAAATATTAATGATGTATATTAAACTTATTAACCGTGCTAAACGTTGTATGTCTGTTTACCTGTCTACTTCTGGGCACTGTTGATGATGGTTCCAAATTTATTAACTAAATTGTCAAATATTCTCCTATAAAGCCTAAATTCATAAGCTATCATCTTCGCCAGATGCCTCAGCTGTTAAGTTTGAAGTCCTTCAGAAGAGGCGTTCTCGAGGTATTTTGCCAAATATGAGACCACACTATTTTAATAGTGAAACTGGCAATGTGTCGCTTGCTGGCTCGACTAACAATCCTACAACTGCAAATGATGTATATAAAACTGACCAGAGGGAACCAGTATATGTAGCAGAATATATACACTGACAGGTGTACGTCTCTCAGTGTACATACACTAACAGGTATACGTCTCTCAGTGTACATACACTAACAGATATTCATCTCTCAGTGTACATACACTAACAGGTATACGTCTCTCAGTGTACATACACTAACAGGTATTCATCTCTCAGTGTACATACACTAACAGGTATTCATCTCTCAGTGTACATACACTAACAGGTATACGTCTCTCAGTGTACATACACTAACAGATATACGTCTCTCAGTGTACATACACTAACAGGTATTCATCTCTCAGTGTACATACACTAACAGGTATACGTCTCTCAGTGTACATACACTAACAGATATACGTCTCTCAGTGTACATACACTAACAGGTATACGTCTCTCAATGTACATACACTAACAGATATACGTCTCTTAGTGTACATACACTAACAGGTATACGTCTCTCAGTGTACATACACTAACAGGTATACGTCTCTCAGTGTACATACACTAACAGGTATACGTCTCTCAGTGTACATACACTAACAGGTATACGTCTCTCAGTGTACATACACTAACAGGTATACGTCTCTCAGTGTACATACACTAACAGATATACGTCTCTCAGTGTACATACACTAACAGGTATACGTCTCTCAGTGTACATACACTAACAGGTATACGTCTCTGTGTACATACACTAACAGGTATACGTCTCTCAGTGTACATACACTAACAGATATACGTCTCTCAGTGTACATACACTAACAGATATACGTCTCTCAGTGTACATACACTAACAGGTATACGTCTCTCAGTGTACATACACTAACAGATATACGTCTCTCAGTGTACATACACTAACAGATATACGTCTCTCAGTGTACATACACTAACAGGTATACGTCTCTTAGTGTACATACACCAACAGGTATACGTCTCTCAATGTACATACACTAACAGGTATACGTCTCTCAGTGTACATACACTAACAGGTATACGTCTCTTAGTGTACATACACTAACAGGTATACGTCTCTCAGTGTACATACACTAACAGGTATACGTCTCTCAGTGTACCTACACTAACAGGTATACGTCTCTCAGTGTACCTACACTAAGAGTATAATGCTTACCGTGGGGGGTTTAAAGTATTCCTGACTGGTGGTGTACAGGTCACATGTAGCCTTAATGACCCGCGTGAAGACGATAGGCTTTAACCCCTCCCCCCCCCCCATCATTAACCTAGTCACCAGTACACGCCAATACCTGCATCAACCTTCCGCTAGTTACTCTGCACCAGCGTCGAAAAGTTGAAGCCACTGGAATGAGGCATTCTCAGGTTGTAAACAGAAGCCTTGGAGACAACAAAAAAATAATGTCATCCACTTTAAGTTATGCTTTTGGTGATACTTTAAGTTACAACTTTGGTTTTTACTTTAAGTTACGTCTTTGGTATACTTAAGTTACAACTTTGGTGTTACTTTAAGCTACGTCTTTGGTGATCCTTAAGTACGTATTTGGTGTTACTTTAAGTTAAGTCTTTGGTGTTACTTAAAGTTACGTCTTTGGTGATACTTTAAGTTACGTCTTGGTGTTATTTTAAACTACGTCTTTGGTGATACTTATAGTTACGTCTTTGGTGATACTTATAGTTACGTCTTTGGTGATACTTATAGTTACGTCTCTGGTGTTAAAGTTATTCTCTTCGTATTTCTACATTGAATGAACGTAATTACATAGCGTGTTAAATATTTGTCGATTATGGGTATATCCGAGAGATTAAGTTATCACACATCATATATCACAGAGGTATATTACTCTCAGCATATATATGCTGAGAGTTTAATTTATATTTTAATGGTTAAAGTATTCTTGTTTGGTGGTGAGAAAGTTACGTGTAACTGTAGTTGATAGGCTTTAAAACCCCCATTGTACCAAGCAATCCTCACATTGAACATCATAGTGGGTAATATTTATGAAATAGAACCCAGCTGGTAACATTAGGGCAGCAATATGTTAGAAGTGTGTATTATATGTGTTTACTGTTGCAGCCAGCGTGTACCAGTGTCATTACTAAGATAAGCTTGTATTCTGCAGGAGGACATGGTATGCCTCTCCAGTACCGCCGTCGGTGACAGGGTGTGCTTGGCTGCTGAAGGCTTCGGTAACCGCACCTGCTTCCTGGAGAACATTGCTGATAAGGTGAGATATGCTGACTACTTCCTGTCCTCGACCACCACAATGATACCTTCACTCTCGCCCCACCACACATGCCTGCATGCTTGCAGACATGTGAGCGTACACACATACGTGTGTGCGTGCGTGTGCATACACACACGCCACACACACACACCACACACACACACACACCACACACACACACCACACACACACCACACACACACACCACACACACACACCACACACACTACACACACCACACACACACACACACACACACACACACATGGTTTCAGGGACGGGAAATCCTGTGTCACAAACCTACTGGAGTTCTATGACATGGTGACAGCAGTAAGACAAGAGAGAGAGGGGTGGGTGGATTGCATTTTCTTGGACTGCAAGAAGGCGTTTGACACAGTTCCACACAAGAGATTGGTGCAAAAACTGGAGGACCAAGCAGGGATAACAGGGAAGGCACTACAATGGATCAGGGAATACTTGTCAGGAAGACAGCAGCGAGTCATGGTACGTGGCGAGGTGTCAGAGTGGGCACCTGTGACCAGCGGGGTCCCGCAGGGGTCAGTCCTAGGACCAGTGCTGTTTCTGGTATTTGTGAACGACATGACGGAAGGAATAGACTCTGAGGTGTCCCTGTTTGCAGATGACGTGAAGTTGATGAGAAGAATACACTCGATCGAAGACCAGGCAGAACTACAAAGGGATCTGAACAGGCTGCAGACCTGGTCCAGCAATTGGCTCCTGGAGTTCAATCCCACCAAGTGCAAAGTCATGAAGATTGGGGAAGGGCAAAGAAGGCCGCAGACGGAGTACAGTCTAGGGGGTCAGAGACTACAAACCTCACTCAAGGAAAAAGATCTTGGGGTGAGTATAACACCAGGCACATCTCCTGAAGCGCACATCAACCAAATAACTGCTGCAGCATATGGGCGCCTAGCAAACCTCAGAACAGCATTCCGACATCTTAATAAGGAACCGTTCAGGACCCTGTACACCGTATACGTTAGGCCCATATTGGAGTATGCGGCACCAGTTTGGAACCCACACCTAGCCAAGCACGTAAAGAAACTAGAGAAAGTGCAAAGGTTTGCAACAAGACTAGTCCCAGAGCTAAGAGGTATGTCCTACGAGGAGAGGTTAAGGGAAATCAACCTGACGACACTGGAGGACAGGAGAGATAGGGGGGACATGATAACGACATACAAAATACTGAGAGGAATTGACAAGGTGGACAAAGACAGGATGTTCCAGAGATTGGACACAGTAACAAGGGGACACAGTTGGAAGCTGAAGACACAGATGAATCACAGGGATGTTAGGAAGTATTTCTTCAGCCACAGAGTAGTCAGTAAGTGGAATAGTTTGGGAAGCGATGTAGTGGAGGCAGGATCCATACATAGCTTTAAGCAGAGGTATGATAAAGCTCACGGCTCAGGGAGAGTGACCTAGTAGCGATCAGTGAAGAGGCGGGGCCAGGAGCTCGGACTCGACCCCCGCAACCTCAACTAGGTGAGTACACACACACACACACACACACACACACACACACACACACACACACACACACACACACACACACACACACACACACCACACACACACACACCACACACACCACACACAGAGACCCCCCACACACACACACAAAAAAAACAGGCCTAGTGTCTAATCGACATGTGCCTTGGACAAAATGGTAACTAACAAACACATATACACAGGCCACAACAGGAGTTTCAGTATTTAACTTCCCCTGTATAATTATATCACAGAAAAGGTTTCCATGAACCTTATTGTCGCTGACAAACAAGAAAGTCCCAAGAAAATGAAAAGTCAGATAGGTTCTTGACACAAAAAAAAGATTCTTAACCTGTTTTAGGTGGCGCCGCCTATTACAGTTGGTTCTCATCTCCACGACCCCCACCGTCTTCCTTCATATAAAATTCTAAATGCAAACCAAAAATCATATAATTCTTCTTATTTTCGAATAGGAAAATTGAAAAGCTAGTTTTAGTTCTTAACTTTTTTTTTCACTATTCATAAGAGTTTGTTTCAAGGAGCAAATACAAATAAACAAAATATAACGTGAGAAAAAATTTAGTGAGATCTCTAAGACTGCTTTTGAGATGCCAGATCCCTAATGCGTAGTCAGGTGAAAGAGAGAGAGAGAGAGAGAGAGAGAGAGAGAGAGAGAGAGAGAGAGAGAGAGAGAGAGAGAGAGAGAGAGAGAGAGAGAGAGAGAGAGAGAGAGAGCACAGTGCAAGTCTTGATCACCGTTCACCTTGTTGATGTACTTGGTCTTGACAGCGACCCGCACTGAAAATGCAGCCTTGAAAAAATTCGTGGATCCAAATATCGCTCAGCTTAACGTGAGACCAGGAGGTAAACATGAAGGTCTTAAACTCAGGACATCTCCAGGTAGAGTCTTTTGAAGTCGTCTTCCGATGAAGAGTTGAACTTCAGCGGGTTCAAACCCCACCCCACGGATGGGGTTTGAACCCATGGTCAGAAAGTCGCGTTAGCCACTGGGCCAGTGGCTAAAGCGACGGTCTGGAATTTTGACTGACTGCAGGTTCAAACCCCACCCGTGGTATGGTTTGTTTGCAGTAGTGTCATTACGATTTCGTGAGTCATTAGAATCGGTGGCAGTCAGTGTTGGCAAGTTATAGTGGCTAGGAGGCTAGGCTAGGCTAGGCTAGGCTACGACTTGTACCAGCCAAGACTGTTAAATTATTGAGTGTTGACAATTTAACTCATTAGCTATGAGTAGATTCTGGTCTTTATTAAATGTTGATAATTACCTGTTGTTGTGTATGACTGGTTTAACTCGTCTCGATATGTGTTAAATTTATTGAAAAACAGAGCCTTGTAGGCCAGTTATACAGTACTGGATCTGGTACCAGTTCGACTTCCCGTCCATTCATGTACGTATACACGTACTAGGGAAGCTTAACATTAGCTGCCACTACAAATGTTTTCATGAAGAGTCTCTCAACAATTATGGCTATTTGTGAGATCTAGCTCTTGTCCCTTGAATGGTACTCTGATTCGAGAAAAATCATAATGAATTTTGTAAAGAACTTGCGAAATGATCTGGCTGAAACAAGTGACAGTTCAACCCTGATTTTTCTTTGCTATTTATATCAAATCACTGAAGGGTGGAGCTTCTTCCAAACGCTATGTAGCACAGTCAGCGTCACTAACACTTATGTTTTTCTTTGCAGAACAACCCTCCGGACCTATGTCAGTGTGTGTTCGTAATCGAGCAGGCTCTGTCCGTGCGTGCTTTGCAGGAGTTGGTCACTGCAGCCGCCAGTGAAGAGGTAAGGTAACAGTGCTTCCCTTTGTCCCTTCATCGCCTGTTTACATACACTACTCTGGGACATTGTCAGGGGTGTGAGTTACCAGATGGCCCCTGAGCCCCAACTGCTGGGGAGTGAGGGGCGCCGACGAGCCAGAGACTTAATAT
Organism: Cherax quadricarinatus; assembly: GCF_038502225.1. Taxonomy (NCBI): domain Eukaryota; kingdom Metazoa; phylum Arthropoda; class Malacostraca; order Decapoda; family Parastacidae; genus Cherax; species Cherax quadricarinatus. Next base: position 53,052,270 of record NC_091296.1, on the reverse strand, counting down.
TCCCCCCCCCCCACCAGCACCCGTCAGGAAGCACCCCGTCAGAGGGGATGGTAGAGGACCAGCCTCCAGCACTTACCATACGTAGTAGTGCTGGAAATATCTCTTCCACATACTGAAGTTTACAGTCTAATAAATCCAGTAAAGAAAAAATATGTTATTGTGTATATGTACGAGTTAATGCAGCACAAGAGAAAATTACATTTTGACTTTAAAATTGGAATAATAGCAGTAGGCTCGATGGTGACAAACTTTTTGGTTCACTCTTGCCTTCTGCTATATTTTACCCTCTTTTTATATAATATGTCAGTTTTTTTTATTTTATTTTAGCCTAATATGCCTGTTTAATACTTCCTTAATAATTCTCTATCGTGGAATTCCCCTTAAAATACGCTTAAAATAACAAATTTAAAAAAAAAAGATCTACTAATATTATCAACTTCCCTTCCTCAGAACTTGTATGTGAAAAACAGTGTTTGTTGAAATATTTTCCTCGGGACAGAGAGGCCAACAAACTTACAACTAACCCATTAACTGGAGAGTCACACTAGTTGATGTTTCGGCCCGTTCCGGACCGTTATGAACCCCATGAGTCGTAGATTTGATGATGGTCCAAGACGGACCGAAACATCGTCTTAAGAATCATCTCCAGTCTGTGGATAAGTTGTAAATTGTACCAGTAACGATACTGTAACTTTAATTTTTAGACAAGTTAATTTTCATCGTTTTCACCTGAGACAGAAGCGTCGGCGTAATATTTTAATATAGAGAAAACAAGAGGCTAGATTATCCCTTGACATTGTTGCCCATTCACTGTAGAATGAAATTATCGTAGAGGGATCCACAATACCGTATGTCCTTGGATGGCGGGTACGACATCTAGCTTGGCTGGATGCGCCATTCTTAAGGATTATGTGGTCCCGTAGGCTAAAGCGTCATGAGTTTTCGCTCACCAAGCTGGCCAAAGGAGCATGGGTTCGACTCCTTGGCTAGTCACAGTGTTGTTATTGATCAATACCACCTGTTTGTGGGTACAATTATATTTATATATATATATATATATATATATATATATATATATATATATATATATATATATATATATATATATATATATATTAGCAATTGAGGTCAGGAGAATTCAGTGTCGATTCAGATTTAACTAGATTAAATATGATTAAATCTGACCAGTCTCCAGATGAAGCTTGATCTCACTGATCTCTCCTGACCTCACGTGTGAGCGGTTCCACACTTATTCCTCCTCTCTCTCTCTCTCTCTCTAAAAAAAAAAGAGATTAGAGAGTATCATTACGTCAAAGGTATATTACCGACAAGTTGATGAATAAGACACATTTTCAACATCTAGGTATCTTTATTGAAAGAAGTATCCTTTGCACATGATTTTTATTTAATACTTCCAATATTCTGATGAAAGTTAGTGTACAGGCGATCGTATCTCTGTAAAAGCTGCTGTACAGGCCACTCGTCTTTCATGAAAGACACCCAGGTGTTGCACGTGTATCGTAATCATCAGCATTACAGGAGGCACGTTTCTTAGTCCTACCCTCGTCTCAGGCAAAATACACCAAGTTCGATCTTGGAGTGGGTGAAGACGTTAGAGCACACATTCTTACACTAGAGTCCTCTATTCACCTCTTAATAAATAGGTACCTGGGAATCTGTAGACTGTTGTAGTTGGCATCCTGGGCTACAAAAGTATACCTCAGGGAGGGTGAGGGTTTTGATATGAGCTAAGGTGAACATCTCTTAAACTCTGTAAATTCAAAGGTGTGGGAAAAAAGCAGTCTTTTCCCCTGGGTGTTGTTGATCAAGTGTCGTCTAGTTGGCTTCGTGGATTGCGTCATCACTCTTCACATTGTCAAGGGATACTAGCTGGTAAACTTGATAGTGCCAATAAACGTTAATATCATTTTTTGCTGGCTGGCCTGACTTTGCTCTGAGGAATATATATATATATATATATATATATATATATATATATATATATATATATATATATATATATATATATATATATATATATATATATATATATACATATATATATATATATATATATATATATATATATATATATATATATATATATATATATATATATTGATGTGTGTGTATATTCACATGCACATATGCACATATACACGAATATACATGCATTAGCTGGTCAATATTCTAATATAACACAAAGATAAACTACAATCTGAAAAGTATAGTTATAAGACAAGGATAACCATATGTACTGTTGATGTTTACTACGAATCTTAAAGCACATATAAACCAATCACAACATACAATGACACTATACATACATGTATATATATATACATATATATATATATATATATATATATATATATATATATATATATATATATATATATATATATATATATATATATATACATATATATATATATATATATATATATATATATATATATATATATATATATATATATATATACATGTATGTATACTGTATACTATAAGCGTGTGTGTTCATCTGGTAGACACGTAGATGGTGTGTAGTAGATAATTGTAGCTAGTGTGAAGTAGACATCTGTAGGTAGTGTGCAGTAGACAGATGCTGATGGTGTGCAACAGACAGTTATAGATGGTGTGTAACAGACAGTTGTAGATGGTATGTAGTAGAGAGTTGTAGACGGTGTGTAATAGACAGTTGTAGACGGTGTGCAATAGACAGTTGTAGATGGTATGTAATAGACAGTTGTGGATGGTGTGTAATAGACAGTTATAGATGGCATGAGGTAGACAGTTGTAGATAGTGTGTAGTAGACACTTGTAGGTGGTGTTTGGTAGATAGTTGTAGATAGTGTGTAGTAGACAGTTGTATATGGTGTGTAGTAGATAGTTTTAGATGGTGTGTAGTAGACAGTTATAGATGGTATGTAGTAGACAGTTGTGGTGTGAAGTAGACATTTGCAGGGAGTGTGTAGTAGACATTTGTAGGTAGTGTGTAGTAGACTGTTATAGATGGTGTAGCAGACAGTTGTATATGGTTTGTAGTAGACAGTTATAGATGGTGTGTAGTAGACAGTTATAGATGGTATGTAGTAGAAAGTTGTAGATGGTGTGTAGTAGACAGTTGTAGATGGTGTGTAGTAGACAGTTGTAGATGGTGTGTAGTAGACAGTTGTAGATGGTGTGTAGTAGACAGTTGTAGATGGTAGTTAGTAGACAGTTGTAGATGGTGTGTAGCAGACAGTTGTAGATGGTGTGTAGCAGACAGTTGTAGATGGTGTGTATTAGACAACTGAAAGTGATGTTTGGTAGATAGTGTCTGATAGAGAATTGTAGATGGTATATGGTAGACAGATGTAGATGGAGGGTACCAGAGAAGAGTACTGCAGTTGTAGCGTTTATATATTAATCTGGTGATAATCCGGTGTTAATCCGGTATTAATCCGGTGTGAGTTTGGTTTTAATCTGCTGATAATTTCCCTTGTTATGACTTAGTGATAGTTTAACTTATAAAATTAACACATAAACGAGAGAAAATTATTATGGTGGTGGATGGTGTCAGTGTAAGTGGTGGTGGATGGTGTCAGTGTAAGTGGTGGTGGATGGTGTCAGTGTAAGTGGTGGTGGATGGTGTCAGTGTAAGTGGTGGTGGATGGTGTCAGTGTAAGTGGTGGTGGACGGTGTCAGTGTAAGTGGTGGTAGATGGTGTCAGTGTAGGTGGTGTTGGATGGTGTCAGTGTAGGTGGTGGTGGATGGTGTCAGTGTAGGTGGTGGTGGATGGTGTCAGTGTAAGTGGTGGTAGATGGTGTCAGTGTAGGTAGTGGTGGATGGTGTCAGTGAAGGTGGTGGAGGATGGTGTCAGTGTAAGTGGTGGTGGATGGTGTCAGTGTAGGTGGTGGTGGATGGTGTCAGTGTAAGTGGTGGCGGATGGTGTCAGTGTAGGTGGTGGTGGATGGTGTCAGTGTAAGTGGTGGTGGATGGTGTCAGTGTAAGTGGTGGTGAATGGTGTCAGTGTAAGTGGTGGTGGATGGTGCCAGTGTAAGTGGTGGTAGATGGTGTCAGTGTAAGTGGTGGTGGATGGTGTCAGTGTGGGTGGTGGTGGATGGTGTCAGTGCAGGTGGTGGTGGATGGTGTCAGTGTAGGTGGTGGTGGATGGTGTCAGTGTAGGTGGTGGTGGATGGTGTCAGTGTAGGTGGTGGTGGATGGTGTCAGTGTAAGTGGTGATGGATGGTGTCAGTGTAAGTGGTAGTGGATGGTGTCAGTGTAAGTGGTGGTGGATGGTGTCAGTGTAAGTGGTGGTGGATGGTGTCAGTGTAGGTGGCGGTGGATGGTGTCAGTGTAAGTGGTGGTGGATGGTGTCAGTGTAAGTGGTGGTGGATGGTGTCAGTGTAGGTGGTGGTGGATGGTGTCAGTGTAGGTGGTGGTGGATGGTGTCAGTGTAAGTGGTGGTGGATGGTGTCAGTGTAAGTGGTGGTGGATGGTGTCAGTGTAGGTGGTGGTGGATGGTGTCAGTGTAGGTGGTGGTGGATGGTGTCAGTGTAGGTGGTGGTGGATGGTGTCAGTGTAGGTGGTGGTGGATGGTGTCAGTGTAGGTGGTGGTGAATGGTGTCAGTGTAGGTGGTGGTGGATGGTGTCATTGTAGGTGGTGGTGGATGGTGTCAGTGTAGGTGGTGGTGGATGGTGTCAGTGTAGGTGGTGGTGGATGGTGTCGGTGTAGGTGGTGGTGGATGGTGTCCGTGTAGGTGGTGGTGGATGGTGTGAGTGTAGGTGGTGGTGGATGGTGTCAGTGTAGGTGGTCGTGGATGGTGTGAGTGTAGGTAGTGGCGGATGGTGTGAGTGTAGGTGGTGGTGGATGGTGTGAGTGTAGGTGGTGGTGGATGGTGTCAATGTAGGTGGTGGTGGATGGTGTCAGTGTAGGTGGTGGTGGATGGTGTGAGTGTAGGTGGTGGTGGATGGTGTCAGTGTAGGTGGTGGTGAATGGTGTCAGTGTAGGTGGTGGTGGATGGTGTCATTGTAGGTGGTGGTGGATGGTGTCAGTGTAGGTGGTGGTGGATGGTGTCAGTGTAGGTGGTGGTGGATGGTGTCGGTGTAGGTGGTGGTGGATGGTGTCCGTGTAGGTGGTGGTGGATGGTGTGAGTGTAGGTGGTGGTGGATGGTGTCAGTGTAGGTGGTCGTGGATGGTGTGAGTGTAGGTAGTGGCGGATGGTGTGAGTGTAGGTGGTGGTGGATGGTGTGAGTGTAGGTGGTGGTGGATGGTGTCAATGTAGGTGGTGGTGGATGGTGTCAGTGTAGGTGGTGGTGGATGGTGTCATTGTAGGTGGTGGTGGATGGTGTCAGTGTAGGTGGTGGTGGATGGTGTCAGTGTAGGTGGTGGTGGATGGTGTCGGTGTAGGTGGTGGTGGATGGTGTCCGTGTAGGTGGTGGTGGATGGTGCGAGTGTAGGTGGTGGTGGATGGTGTCAGTGTAGGTGGTCGTGGATGGTGTGAGTGTAGGTAGTGGCGGATGGTGTGAGTGTAGGTGGTGGTGGATGGTGTGAGTGTAGGTGGTGGTGGATGGTGTCAATGTAGGTGGTGGTGGATGGTGTCAGTGTAGGTGGTCGTGGATGGTGTGAGTGTAGGTAGTGGTGGATGGTGTGAGTGAAGGTGGTGGTGGATGGTGTCAGTGTAGGTGGTGGTGGATGGTGTCAATGTAGGTGGTCGTGGATGGTATCAGTGTAGGTGGTCTTGGATGGTGTCAGTGTAGATGGTAGTGGACTATATCATTGTGTAGATGGTGGTGGATGGTGTCAGTGTAGGTGGTCGTGGATAATGTCAGTGTAGGTGGTGGTGGATGGTGTCAATGTAGGTGGTGGTGAATGGTGTCAGTGTAGGTGGTGGTGGATGGTGTCAATGTAGGTGGTGGTGGAAGGTGTCAGTGTAGGTGGTAGTGGATGGTGTAGGTGGTGGTGGATGGTGTCAGTGTAGGTGGTGGTGGATAGTGTCAGTGTAGGTGGTGGTGGATGGTGTCAGTGTAGGTGGTGGTGGATGGTGTCAGTGTAGGTGGTGGTGGATGGTGTCAATGTAGGTGGTCGTGGAGGGTATCAGTGTAGGTGGTGTTGGATGGTGTCAGTGTAGATGGTAGTGGACTATATCATTGTGTAGATGGTGGTGGATGGTGTCAATGTAGGTGGTCGTGGAGGGTATCAGTGTAGGTGGTGTTGGATGGTGTCAGTGTAGATGGTAGTGGACTATATCATTGTGTAGATGGTGGTGGATGGTGTCAGTGTAGGTGGTCGTGGATAATGTCAGTGTAGGTGGTGGTGGATGGTGTCAATGTAGGTGGTGGTGAATGGTGTCAGTGTAGGTGGTGGTGGATGGTGTCAATGTAGGTGGTGGTGGATAGTGTCAGTGTAGGTGGTGGTGGATGGTGTCAGTGTAGGTGGTGGTGGATGGTGTCAGTGTAGGTGGTGGTGGATGGTGTCAGTGTAGGTGGTGGTGGATGGTGTCAATGTAGGTGGTGGTGGAAGGTGTCAGTGTAGGTGGTAGTGGATGGTGTAGGTGGTGGTGGATGGTGTCAGTGTAGGTGGTGGTGGATAGTGTCAGTGTAGGTGGTGGTGGATGGTGTCAGTGTAGGTGGTGGTGGATGGTGTCAGTGTAGGTGGTAGTGGATGGTGTAGATGGTGTCACTGTAGGTGGAAGTGGATGGTATCAGTGTAGGTGGTGGTGGATAGTGTCAGTGTAGGTGGTGGTGGATGGTGTCAGTGTAGGTGATGGTGGATGGTGTCAGTGTAGGTGATGGTGGATGGTGTTAGTGTAGGTGGTGGTGAATGGTGTCTGTGTAGGTGGTGGTGGATGGTGTCAGTGTAGGTGGTAGTGGATGGTGTCAGTGTAGGTGGCGGTGGAAGGTGTCAGTATAGGTGGTGGTGGATGGTGTCACTGTAGGTGGTGGTGGATGGTGTCAGTGTAGGTGGTGGTGAATGGTGTCAGTGTAGGTCGTGGTGGATGGTGTCAGTGTAGACGGTGGTGGATGGTGCCATTGTAAATGGTGATGGATGGTGTCAGTGTAGGTGGTAGTGGATGGTATCAGTGTAGGTGGTGGTTGATGGTGTCAGTGTAGGTGGTGGATGGTGTCAGTGTGGTGGTGGATGGTGTCAGTGTAGGTGGTAGCGGATGGTGTCAGTGTAGGTGGTGGTGGATGGTGTCAGTGTAGGTGGTGGGTGGTGTCAGTGTAGGTGGTGGTGGACTATGTCAGTGTCTAGGTGGTGATGGATGGTGTCAGTGTAGGTGGTAGTGGCTGGTGTCAGTGTAGGTGGTAGTGGATGTGTCAGTGTAGGTGGTGGTGGATGGTGTCAGTGTAGGTGGTGGTGGACTATGTCAGTGTGTAGGTGGTGGCGGTTGGTGTCAGTGTATTTGGTGGTGGATGGTGTCAGTGTAAGTGGTGGTGGATGGACAGTGTCAGTAGGTGGTGATGAGATGGATGTGTTAGTGTAGGTGGTGGTGGACTGTGTCAGTGTGTAGATGGTGGTGAAGTGTATCAGTGTGATCTTAAAGAGAGCGAAGAATTTCCTGGTTGTATCAATTTTCTATATCCCTCGTTTTGTAAGTACTAGAGGAACAGATTATGAGAATATGCAGCGGCGTCTGTAGCAGCAGCTGCTGCCACTTTCTTGCTACTGATATTGCTGCTACTTCCGCTGCTGTAACTTGGTATTGTATTGCTGTAACTAGATAACTCCAGAGGTCCTGTATTAGGGTACGAGATTCACGCATCTAACACCTATCAAGAAATATTTAGTGTGTAACTCAAAAACACTTATTCTGAACTGATGATTAAAATTAATTTGTGGGATAAACACGAAAAATTTATCCTGGTAGTAAGTGTAAGGGTAAAAGAGGAGGCAGGTCGGGCGACCCTGAACGGCAGCCCCTAATGGCACCTTAACGGAATCCTTTAACGGCAGCCCCTGAGCAGCAGCATCGCGAGGCAGTGACTAGTCTCAGGGTCGTCCGCCTCGCCAGCCTCACCCTAATCTCACCTGAACATTTTGCTATTTTTCAGGAGAACCAGTCCGTTGTAAGTAGAACATTATGCGGACGCCCTGCCTCGCTCACCACCTCGCCTCCTTCACCGACTAAGACGGCATTACTTTCCACACAGTATCCATTATTTTCCCATGCACATTAAGCAGTAGATGTTGACTTCGGCTTTTTTCAGAAGAGACTGGCAAAGTCTCTCCTGGTAGTAGGGGATAGAGCCTAGAGGGACAGTTAATCGTATGTATCCTGCCTCTTCCCTACTGCCCATGGAGGATAGAGACGAGGAACAGGTAGTCTCGTGGTCCCTACCCTTACTTTACAAGGAGAGTGGAGATCTAGGGTGTTCTACTGTCCCTCCTCATATCAGTACTCTAGGGTGGTATTGAGGAGTGATGAAGGCCACTGGTCTCATCCTGGGCACAGCTCTTGTACTCAACTCTCACACTGTATCTAGTTTTAACGCAGATGGTATTTAGAGCTCATAAAGACAAACTAAACAGTAGTTCTCTTCACTCTTGGTAGTGAACGTAAATATAAAAAGTACACCTAAATATTAGAGTAGTTAATATGGTAATATTTGTTGTTTAATGATTCTGCTGAGGGTGGAAGGACTAATCTTGTCAATTGCTTGTAACATATTGACGACCAGGGTAAGGAGGGACCCCCTCGCCACTCTAGGTAGAGAGAAGAAGCTACGGTACGGGTGGGGTTAAAACTCCTGGTAAGTGAGTCGTAAAACTCCAGGTCAGTACATATGCCTGGAGTTCTAACCCCACCCGTACCGTGGTTTATTTGCAATCGTGTTATTACGATTTCGTGAGTCAACGTAGAGGAGAAACTAAGCAACATCTGGGTGTAGGTGTAGGAGTATATGCTTGGCGTGGTCAACGTTCGTGTATGTTAAAATGTAATCATGGAGGGAAGTGAGATGTGGCTAGCCTCATAATGTTCAAATACAGTCAGAACAGTAGGCTCTGATAACATTGTTGATAGTCTCTCTTATTATGATAATGTAGGTGAAAAGGTAAGAATAACTTTAGACAGTATCAGACCGCGGTAATCTGTAGACAGTGGAAGAAAAGAAAAGTAGACAGTGTTAAATATATTTACTAGAGGCAGACACAACACTACAGCTGCAATACTCTCAACACACATAAAGAGCTCTTGAGCAGTTTTTTTTTTACTTTGTATGGCATTGTGTTTAGTAATGAGACTTCTCTCCTTGAGAACACTGACTCCACAACAGATCTCAAAAAGTTTCATGTTACGTTACTCACAGAGCTAGTCGCTGCCAAGACGTGTCTTCGAGCATTACTCATAGATTACTCTCTGCCAAGCCACGTCTGTCGACGTTACTCACATATTAATCATTAGTCATTTTTGTAGGAGTTACTCACAGAGTTGATCACTGCTAAATCATGTTAGCAGAAAACTTACATTGATGACCCAGAGAATACATTCGATTAAATGAAAATATATACGAGGATTTCACAGCAGTAAGTTATTTGTGGAGCATAAATTGGGGATGCGTTATTCTAGGTGTATGAAAGTAGAGCAAGTCATCAGGCAGTTTCGTATAGAGGAGTCTGGTAGAACATTATAACTATAGTACAGTGAGGTAAAACCAACCCAGGTTATGAGTAGTAGGTTATAAACGCAGGCATACAGGTGTGGATGGTCACTATGGGCCAGGTGTTGAAGGAAGTAGAGGCGGCGAGGCAAGGTAGGGGCCGAGTGGTGTGATCCTGCCCGACCCTCAAGCACCTTTGACCCTCTTGCAATATAAGATTAAACTTCCACTGCTCGGCGACACCAGGGCTGCGACGTGCTTCAAACACTCATAAGAACAGATAGTGGCACGTCACACCTTGACCGTCGTCTGAGAGGTCATGTCAAGCGACCTTTATCAACGACCAGTTTCATTGATCATAGAACACAGCTCTCCCCCTCTATTAATCTCCTAGAGAATTATAGTTACCCGATACCATGTACTATTTATGAATTACTAAAGATGTTCTTAACATGGGCATCTCAGAATTTACAAAATGCAAGTGCTAGGTTCCTACCCTTTCTTTCTTTTCTCCAGGAAGGGGACTGATGTAACTAGAAGTGGTGAGGGAGACTGTGACATGACCTCTTTCGATCATGGAAGATCTCTGATGCATTATATTTTTTTTCTGATCCGTGTTATATTTTTATGAGTGGTTATTTGAACTTCACTCCCATACAATTTTATCAGAATTTTTTTACTGGGAGGCCAACAACACTTGACATGCAAAATTTGAGTTCACTTCCTCCACCTTTATTCCATTGAATTACCAGAATCTTAGCTAATTCTTAGCTCCCTGAGTTTGTATTGTAGATATAAATAAAGCTTCCCTCTCCTCGTGTTGCTTCATCATCATTCGTGAAGCGTATGTTAACAGACACTTCTTTGTGGAAAAAATAGTGCTAACGCTGGCCGGTAAAAAATAATTTCATTATTTCAGACTATTCTTACTGGAATATTATCAATATCACCTCGATACGTATAACATAATAGTAATCATAACTGAGCCAGTTGATTAAGTGATAAAAACTGAAGTTACACTAAGAGGGCCACAAACCAGCGTCACTGGCCAAGTCCTGACTACTAGACTTGGTCAATGGCCATTGGCCAAATCCATAATATTGGACTTGCAGTAGCGCGTCACAGGACAAGTCCTGACTACTGGACTTACAGTAGAGAGTCACTGGCCTGAGTACTGGACTTGCAGTAAAGCATGACTGGCCAAGTCCTGACTGTTAGATTTGCACAAGAACATCAGAGGCCAAATCCAACCTACTGGTCTTAGATTAAAGCGTTATTGATTCATTCCAGCTATTAAAACTTCTCATTCATATCGAGACGTAAACATTACCTTTGAGTAACTAAACTGTGTCTTTTTTCAGTGAGACAAATTAAATTTATCCGTTATAAACATCCCAAGCTTCCAAGTATTGGATAGTTGTATCCTGCAGAAGCACTTTGACAAGTTGTGGGTCCCACCTCGCACAGGGCAAGTGTGTCGTCTTTATAAAGAATTCCTCATGAACGTACGTTCTAAATTCTTGAATTCCGTAGCCGAAGCAAATACAGTAATCTCCGTGTTCATCCATTCAAATCCTTCAGGATATAATTTGAGACGTTCATTGCCACCAATGACTATATTTTAACTCACTTCAAGGGAGGATTTCTTGCTATTCAGATATGTTATTCTCCAAATAAAATAATATTAGTAAAATACAAATAAGTATTCCTAACATAAATAATGAAATGTTTGTAGTGTTTGCCAGACAAGAGTATTACAGATGCTAATTAGGAGAAGATGAATAAGTTGTATGACCATTCCATGTCCTGAAGACAGTAACATCTGTTTCTACTACCCTTGTAATATGACAAGCAGAATACTACTGGAGCATGCCACTAGTGTATATCATCTGTACTATACCATATGTCAGTCTGTGCTAAATAGCTTAACTTAATGATTTCACATATATAAAATAATATATCTTACATGTTGGTACACTGGGATGATGTTCAGAACTATAAGGAAGTTGATGTTAGGCTAACAGACATCACTGGAAACGAAGACACTTCCCGATGTGTTGTTCTTGTGTATACCGGCTGTCTTTACTTGCCCCCTTCTGTCTTCACCTGCCATCTGTTACCTTCTCCTACTCTCAGTTTCTCTCTGCCGCCTTCATTTATCCTCGTCTACCTTCAGCTCTCACCTGCTGCTTTGAACTTTTTTCAGCTTCCGTCTGCTGCCTTCAGCTCTCAACTGCCTTCCTACCGCCTTCAGCTACTTTCACCTTAACTTTGACCCCTTCCATTACCTTCTAAGTTGCCCTTGCCTGAATGTAGATTTTTATTTATTCCTCATGCTCCCTTAGTTACCACTATTCAGATTCTTCCCATTTTCTTTATTATTTATGTTACAATAAATTGTATGACTAATTATACTAAACGTTTCTTATTGAAATATAAGTAACATCTTCCACAGATGGCTCTATGTCTGAATCTCGTCTTTTATATCGTGCTTAAATCATTTAGCATAGATATTCTTACCAACACAACCATACTAAGCTCACTCCACGTCCTCACTGTTTTATGATAATGATCCTGTTTCTTTATACCTTACAAATTGTGAAATTAGGTGAGGGCAGCTAGTGGGACAAGTTGTTGAAGTATGGCGTAGCCGAGAAGGGATTTAAAAGACACATACGGCAAAGTAGAAGTGATGCAAGGAGGGAAGAGTATATGGAGAAAAAGAGAGAGGTTAAGAGAGTTGTGAAGCAATGTAAAAAGAGAGCAAATGAGAGAGTGGGTGAGATGTTATCAACAAATTTTGTTGAAATAAGAAAAAGTTTTGGAGTGAGATTAACAAGTTAAGAAAGCCTAGAGAACAAATGGATTTGTCAGTTAAAAATAGGAGAGGAGAGTTATTAAATGGAGAGTTGGAGGTATTGGGAAGATGGAGGGAATATTTTGAGGAATTGTTAAATGTTGATGAAGATGGGGAGGCTGTGATTTCGTGTATAGGGCAAGGAGGAATAACATCTTGTAGGAGTGAGGAAGAGCCAGTTGTGAGTGTGGGGGAAGTTCGTGAGGCGGTAGGTAAAATGAAAGGGGGTAAGGCAGCCGGGATTGATGGGATAAAGATAGAAATGTTAAAAGCAGGTGGGGATATAGTTTTGGAGTGGTTGGTGCAATTATTTAATAAATGTATGGAAGAGGGTAAGGTACCTAGGGATTGGCAGAGAGCATGCATAGTTCCTTTGTATAAAGGCAAAGGGGATAAAAGAGAGTGCAAAAATTATAGGGGGATAAGTCTGTTGAGTATACCTGGTAAAGTGTATGGTAGAGTTATAATTGAAAGAATTAAGAGTAAGACGGAGAATAGGATAGCAGATGAACAAGGAGGCTTTAGGAAAGGTAGGGGGTGTGTGGACCAGGTGTTTACAGTGAAACATATAAGTGAACAGTATTTAGATAAGGCTAAAGAGGTCTTTGTGGCATTTATGGATTTGGATGGATATGGATGTGGCAGATGTTGCAAGTGTATGGTGTAGGAGGTAGGTTACTGAAAGCAGTGAAGAGTTTTTACGAGGATAGTGAGGCTCAAGTAGAGTATGTAGGAAAGGGAAATTTTTTCCCAGTAAAAGTAGGCCTTAGACAAGGATGTGTGATGTCACCGTGGTTGTTTAATATATTTATAGATGGGGTTGTAAGAGAAGTAAATGTGAGGGTCTTGGCAAGAGGCGTGGAGTTAAAAGATAAAGAATCACACACAAAGTAGGAGTTGTCACAGCTGCTCTTTGCTGATGACACTGTGCTCTTGGGACATTCTGAAGAGAAGTTGCAGAGATTGGTGGATGAATTTGGTAGGGTGTGCAAAAGAAGAAAATTAAAGGTGAATACAGGAAAGAGTAAGGTTATGAGGATAACAAAAAGATTAGGTGATGAAAGATTGGATATCAGATTGGAGGGAGAGAGTATGGAGGAGGTGAACGTATTCAGATATTTGGGAGTGGACGTGTCAGCGGATGGGTCTATGAAAGATGAGGTGAATCATAGAATTGATGAGGGAAAAAGAGTGAGTGGTGCACTTAGGAGTCTGTGGAGACAAAGAACTTTGTCCTTGGAGGCAAAGAGGGGAATGTATGAGAGTATAGTTTTACCAACGCTCTTATATGGGTGTGAAGCGTGGGTGATGAATGTTGCAGCGAGGAGAAGGCTGGAGGCAGTGGAGATGTCATGTCTGAGGGCAATGTGTGGTGTGAATATAATGCAGAGAATTCGTAGTTTGGAAGTTAGGAGGAGGTGCGGGATTACCAAAACTGTTGTCCAGAGGGCTGAGGAAGGGTTGTTGAGGTGGTTCGGACATGTAGAGAGAATGGAGCGAAACAGAATGACTTCAAGAGTGTATCAGTCTGTAGTGGAAGGAAGGCGGGGTAGGGGTCGGCCTAGGAAAGGTTGGAGGGAGGGGGGTAAAGGAGGTTTTGTGTGCGAGGGGCTTGGACTTCCAGCAGGCATGCGTGCGTGTTTGATAGGAGTGAATGGAGACAAATGGTTTTTAATACTTGACGTGCTGTTGGAGTGTGAGCAAAGTAACATTTATGAAGGGATTCAGGGAAACCGGCAGGCCGGACTTGAGTCCTGGAGATGGGAAGTACAGTGCCTGCACTCTGAAGGAGGGGTGTTAATGTTGCAGTTTAAAAGCTGTAGTGTAAAGCACCCTTCTGGCAAGACAGTGATGGAGTGAATGATGGTGAAAGTTTTTCTTTTTCGGGCCACCCTGCCTTGGTGATAATCGGCCAGTGTGATAATAAAAAAAAAATAATATATATATATATATATATATATATATATATATATATATATATATATATATATATATATATATATATATATATATGTATATTAGGAAATGGGTGTAGGGTACTAGGGAGTGGGTGTAAGGTACTAGAGAATGAGTGCACGATACTAGGAAGTGGGTGTATGTTACTAGGGAGTAGGTGTAGGTTACCAAAGAGTGGGTGTAGGGTACTAGGGAGTGCACGATATTAAGGAAAGGGTGTAGGTTACTAGGCAGTAGGTTTACTAGAGAGTGGGTGTAGGATACTAGGGAGTGAGTGTAGGATACCAGTTAGTGGGTCTAAGATACTTGGGATGGGTGTAGGGTTCTAGGCTATGGGTATAGGATAAGGAGGGGTGTTGGATACTAGGGAGTGGGTGTAGGGTACTAGGGAGTGGATATAGGGTACTAGGGAGTGGATATAGGGTACTAGGGAGTGGGTATAGGAGCCTAGGGAGTGGGTGTAGGATACTATGGAGTGGGTGTAGGATACTATGAAGTGGGTGTAGGATACTATGGAGTGGGTGTAGGATACTATGAAGTGGGTGTAGGATACTATGGAGTGGGTATACCTACACTTGTATTCTACCACTGCTGTATATTCCTCAGGGTAAAGGTACGGGCTCGGGCCACCGAACTCTCCTGTATGGCAACGCTGTTCTCCTCAGACACATGAACTCCATGATGGTGAGTGATGACTCCACTCTTGTTATTATCATTGTTATTATTATTACTTATTATTATCCTATTATTATTATTCAGTTAAGAACACTTCATCATGAATGAGGTAGTATGTATTTGCCTGTGTGTAGTTGTATGGTTCGAGTCACAGCTCCTGGCCCTCGTTGCCCCAATCTTATAGATTATGAGTGCATCCATAGTGTGCTGCCAAGAGCCTGACCTGGAGGGGTGTGTTCCTGCACCATGATGGTGGGATGGTTGTGTATACCACCATGATGGTGGGATGGTTGTGTATACCACCATGATGGTGGGATGGTTGTGTATACCACCATGATGGTGGGATGGTTGTGTATACCACCATGATGGTGGGATGGTTGTGTATACCACCATGATGGTGGGATGGTTGTGTATACCACCATGATGGTGGGATGGATGTGTATACCACCATGATGGTGGGATGGTTGTGTATACCACCATGATGGTTGATAATGGTGGGATGGTTGTGTATACCACCATGATGGTTGATGATGGTGGGATGGTTGTGTATACCACCATGATGGTTGATGGTGGGATGGTTGTGTATACCACCATAATAGTTGATGATGGTTGTGTATACCACCTTGACGGTTGATGATGGTGGGATGGTTGTGTATACCACCATGATGGTTGATGATGGTGGGATGGTTGTGTATACCACCATGATGGTTGATGATGGTGGGATGGTTGTGTATACCACCATGATGGTTGATGATGGTGGGATGGTTGTGTATAGACCACCGTGATAGTTGATGATGGTGGGATGGTTGTGTATAGATCACCGTGATGGTTGATAGCAACTGAACTGGTACACGCTAATGGGTGTATGACATACACGACATTGTAGAGAATTAATTAAGAGTGCAAGGCCAGTGAGAGTGGCACTATGACTGCCACACCGGCAGTTGCCATGACTGCCACACCAACAGCTACCATGACTGCCACACCGGCAGTTACCATGACTGCCACACCGGCAGTTACCATGACTGCCACACCAGCAGTTACCATGACTGCCACACCAGCAGTTACCATGACTGCCACACCAGCAGTTATCATGACTGCCATACCAGCAGTTACCATGACTGCCACACCAGCAGTTACCATGACTGCCACACCAGCAGTTACCATGACTGCCACACCAGCAGTTACCATGACTGCCACACCAGCAGTTACCATGACTGCCACACCAGCAGTTACCATGACTGCCACACCGGCAGTTACCATGACTGCCACACCAGCAGTTACCATGACTGCCACACCAGCAGTTACCATGACTGCCACACCAGCAGTTACCATGACTGCCACACCGGCAGTTACCATGACTGCCACACCAGCAGTTACCATGACTGTCACACCAGCAGTTACCATGACTGCCACACCAGCAGTTACCATGACTGCCACACCGGCAGTTACCATGACTGCCACACCGGCAGTTACCATGACTGCCACACCGGCAGTTACCATGACTGCCACACCGGCAGTTACCATGACTGCCACACCGGCAGTTACCATGACTGCCACACCGGCAGTTACCATGACTGCCACACCGGCAGTTACCATGACTGCCACACCGGCAGTTACCATGGCTGCCACACCAGCAGTTACTATGACTGCCACACCGGCAGTTACCATGACTGCCACACCAGCAGTTACCATGACTGCCACACCGGCAGTTACCATGACTGCCACACCGGCAGTTACCATGACTGCCACACCAGCAGTTACCATGACTGCCACACCAGCAGTTACCATGACTGCCACACCAGCAGTTACCATGACTGCCACACCGGCAGTTACCATGACTGCCACACCAGCAGTTACCATGACTGCCACACCGGCAGTTACCATGACTGCCACACCGGCAGTTACCATGACTGCCACACCAGCAGTTACCATGACTGCCACACCGGCAGTTACCATGACTGCCACACCGGCAGTTACCATGGCTGCCACACCAGCAGTTACCATGACTGCCACACCGGCAGTTACTATTAATTACTGAGAATGAACTCGTGCATAGATGAATGCTATAACATACAGGTATAGAAAGCACTTACTGTCTAAAAATCATTGCCCAGGAGCTGCAGTACTCAATATACAGGACTCAGGAACTATAGTAACCTTTTATATCCCTCTAGAGTAACAACTTTGCCTCTTTGAAACATGTTTGAACATAAATAAACAGAAGGGTGAACGAGGGGTACGAACCGCGGTCCATTGACAGTCCGGCTAACCCAGGTCTCTAATAGGAAGGATTCAGAGGTAATACTGTATTACATTCCGTCACTATTACCTCTGAATACTTCCTATTAGGAGACAGTAGAGCGTTTGTCAATTTACGGACCTCAGTTCGAGCCCCTCGTCCACCATTCTGTTTATTCATTGACAGTTGTTTATTACAACTTAATTTGAGTTCATGTCTGAACATGTTAGGTGTATGTGTGTGTATATTAGAGGGTGTGGAAGTAGGCAGTTTGTGTATATATTAGAGGGTGTGGAAGTAGGCAGTTTGTGTATATATTAGAGGGTGTGGAAGTAGGCAGTTTGTGTATATATTAGAGGGTGTGGAAGTAGGCAGTTTGTGTATATATTAGAGGGTGTGGAAGTAGGCAGTTTGTGTATATATTAGAGGGTGTGGAAGTAGGCAGTTTGTGTATATATTAAAGGGTGTGGAAGTAGGCAGTTTGTGTATATATTAGAGGGTGTGGAAGTAAGCAGTTTGTGTATATATTAGAGGGTGTGGAAGTAGGCAGTTTGTGTATATATTAGAGGGTGTGGAAGTAGGCAGTTTGTGTATATATTAGAGGGTGTGGAAGTAGGCAATGTTTGTGCATTTTAGTGTGGAAGTCGGCAGTTCGTATGTATATTTTAAAGTGTGGCAGCTCTGGTTGAATAAAAGTTGATGGGATGTTGCAAATGGCAACAACCTGACTGACCAGACAAGCATCAGACAAGCCTGGTCCAAGGTCGGGCTCTGGGAGTAGAAAAACTCGGGGAACCTCTTCACTGTACTCACTATACCTCTGTCTTTACAGTGCCTAGCCTGTCTCTCCACCAGTTCGTCAAGAGATAAACTGGCCTTCGATGTTGGTCTTCAGGAACACACCAAAGGTAAGAACATCTCTGAAGTCTACAATCCTGACACAGCTATTGTAGTATTTGTGTTGTGTAACTATGTGGATACATAATATTCCGTGTTCCTTCGAAGTGCTTCCTGACACAACTGTTGTAATATTAGTGTTAAGTCTGTGGATACATAATATTCCGTGTTCCTTCGACGTGCTTCCTGACACAACTGTTGTAATATTTGTGTTAAGTCTGTGGATACATAATATTCCGTGTTCCTTCGAAGTGCTTCCTGACACAACTGTTGTAATATTTGTGTTAAGTCTCTAAATACATAATTATCATTGTAAACAGATGTCAAGGAGCGCCCATTAGTTTGACAGAACATAAACATGTAAGTCACAAACACAAATCAAGAATAAAAAGGCACAATTCCGTGACTGGAACAACACACAAATAACCGGCATACAGGAGAATGAAACTTGTGTGCGGATTACTTGTGTATTACATACAAAAACAAGCTTAAAGTAATAACGTAAACACAGGATCACTCTTCTGTATATACCAGCAACTGCGCCTTATAAACGCTTGCAGTTTGTATATACCAACAACTACGCCCACATACACCTGCAGGTCGTATATACCAACAGCTACGCCCACATACACCTGCAGGTTGCATATACCAACAACTACGCCCACCCACACCTGCAGCTTATATATACCAATACCAAGGTCGCACACCTGCAGTTTGTATGCACCCATATCCACGACCATACAAACCTGTAGTTTGTACATGCCCACAGCTACGACCACACACACTAGAAGGCTGTATACACCAACATCCCCGTCCATCTACACCTGAAGCTTGTACAAAACAATAACCATGTCCATACACAACTGTAGCTTGCATACAGCCACGCCCATACCCACCTGTTACTTGTATATACCAAGAGCCACGCCCATACGTACCTGTAGCTTGTATTTACAGGTATATAGCAAGAGTAATTACTGTGGCGTTGTGAGTGTTGGGTTTTGACTGTTGCAGGAGAGTCGTGCTGGTGGACGATACATCCTGCCAACAAACAGAGATCTGAGGGTGAGAAAGTGAGGGTGGGAGACGACCTCATCCTTGTCTCTGTGGCTACTGAGAGATATCTGGTAAGTCTTTCACTTCTTTCTGATGAGACGTCTCTCACTCCTTCCTCTTGAGACTTCTCTGATTCCTTCCTAATAAGACGTCACTCACTCTTCCTAATGAGACGTTTCTCAGTCCTAAGATGTTTCTCACTCATTCCTAATGAGACGTTTCTTACTCCTGAAATGTCTCTCACTCCTTCCTAATGAGACGTTTCTCAGTCATTTTTTTCTGAGATGTCTCTCACTCCTTCCTAATGAGTCTCTAACTCCTTCATCCTGAGTCGTCTATATTCAATTTTGCTGAGAGAGTGTGTGTGTAATTAACTAGTATTCGTAGTTACAGTAGAAGAATTATGCTCGTTGTGTCTCCTCCTGTTCATCATATATTTTTAAAAACTCCACTGGTTGCGGTACTTGCTAATTCCTCCTTTAATACATTCTACTCGTCAACCACTCTGTTGAGAAATTTTTTTTGCTGTTCTTTCCACTCTACTTTTTCCTTAATTAGCAACAGTGATCTATTGTTATCCCTGTTGCAGCTACTAAGAAATCCTTATCTAAACTTTCAAGTCTTTCAAGACCTTGTATGTAGTTATTATGTCTCCTTTTTCCCTACTATCAACCATCATGGGTAAATTTTTTAATATTTTCATCCTCTCATCATAGTTCGTACTGTTCAACTCTGGCAGCCATTTTGTAGCTCTTATATGAACACTGAACATTTCTTTACCTACCTTTGTGTTTTCCAGGTGTGGACTCCACACAACACCTGCATAATCTAATATAAATTATAAGTATCTTTCTTAACACTTCACCATCCATATACTTGTAAGTTATTTTATAGTTTGTCAGTGAAACATACAAGTTTCTAACAATTTCATATATATGATCTTCCGGTGACAATTTTTGCTACTTATACGTAACTCTTACATCACCTTCTCTTCCCTATTATTTTTAACATTTTGCCACAGTCAATATTCTTCATATGACCAGATTTAACTTCCTCTCATTTCCATTACATTTCCATTTTTTTTTCATTTGCTAAAACATATTTCACTACACATGTTATTTCCACTAGAAGATAATTATTCTTTCCAAGTGGGTTTAAATAGATTATGTTGATAATTTCGTCCGTTGTTGAAGTAAACACTACATGCATAAAAAACTGTCGATAAATGACAGACATCTACTGACCAGCCTCATAAGCTGCCCAATTTAATTTTTTACAGTTAAAATCTGCAAGTACAATCAGTTTTTGCTCAACACGGTTACTTTTCATCAACAGTTCCCTAAGTATATTATGTAATCCCTCAGTTATCTTATGCAACTCTTCTCTTATATACATTTACTACGAACAGTTTCTGATCGTTACTGTCTTCTCTCATCCCGAAAATTTCAATATTTTCGGTATTTTGGATTTCAGTTTCCATTACTTGAGGAAAGTCTTTTACCAATATTGCCAGTCCTCCTCCTTCCTTTCTTCCTTCCTTCCTTCCCTACGCTGTCTCTTCCTTCCCTACGCTGTCTCATCCTTCCCTACGCTGTCTCATCCTTCCCTACGCTGTCTCTTCCTTCCCTACGCTGTCTCTTCCTTCCCTACGCTGTCTCTTCTCAACACTGACTGATCTCTTGCAAATACAGCCTCACTAGAAATACACTTTTCCAGTTTAATTTTAGTTAAATAAACTATATCAGGTTTCTTTCCAATTATGATATGGTAGTGAAGTACACCAGTTATACTGTGTGTAGGTGTAGTAAGGTACACCAGTTACACTGTGTGTAGGTGTAGTAAGGTACACAAGTTATACTGTATGTAGGTGTAGTAAGGTACACCAGTTATACTGTGTGTAGGTGTAGTAATGTACATCAGTTATACTGTGTGTAGGTGTAGTAAGGTACACCAGTTATAATGTGTGTAGGTGTAGTAAGGTACACCAGTTATACTGTGTGTAGGTGTAGTAAGGTACACCAGTTATACTGTGTGTAGGTGTAGTAAGGTACACCAGTTATACTGTGTGTAGGTGTAGTAAGGTACACCAGTTATACTGTGTGCAGGTGTAGTAAGGTACACCAGTTATACTGTGTGTAGGTGTAGTAAGGTACACCAGTTATACTGTGTGTAGGTGTAGTAAGGTACACCAGTTATACTGTGTGTAGGTGTAGTAAGGTACACCAGTTATACTGTGTGTAGGTGTAGTAAGGTACACCAGTTACACTGTGTGTAGGTGTAGTAAGGTACACAAGTTATACTGTATGTAGGTGTAGTAAGGTACACCAGTTATACTGTGTGTAGGTGTAGTAAGGTACACCAGTTATACTGTGTGTAGGTGTAGTAAGGTACACCAGTTATACTGTGTGTAGGTGTAGTAAGGTACACCAGTTATACTGTGTGCAGGTGTAGTAAGGTACACCAGTTATACTGTGTAGGTGTAGTAAGGTACACCAGTTATACTGTGTGTAGGTGTAGTAAGGTACACCAGTTATACTGTGTGTAGGTGTAGTAAGGTACACCAGTTACACTGTGTGTAGGTGTAGTAAGGTACACAAGTTATACTGTATGTAGGTGTAGTAAGGTACACCAGTTATACTGTGTGTAGGTGTAGTAAGGTACACCAGTTATAATGTGTGTAGGTGTAGTAAGGTACACCAGTTACACTGTGTGTAGGTGTAGTAAGGTACACAAGTTATACTGTATGTAGGTGTAGTAAGGTACACCAGTTATACTGTGTGTAGGTGTAGTAAGGTACACCAGTTATAATGTGTGTAGGTGTAGTAAGGTACACCAGTTACACTGTGTGTAGGTGTAGTAAGGTACACAAGTTATACTGTATGTAGGTGTAGTAAGGTACACCAGTTATACTGTGTGTAGGGGTAATAAGGTACACCAGTTATACTGTGTGTAGGTGTAGTAAGGTGCACCAGTTACACTGTGTGTAGGTGTAGTAAGGTACACAAGTTATACTGTATGTAGGTGTAGTAAGGTACACCAGTTATACTGTGTGTAGGTGTAGTAAGGTACACCAGTTATAATGTGTGTAGGTGTAGTAAGGTACACCAGTTATACTGTGTGTAGGTGTAGTAAGGTACACCAGTTATAATGTGTGTAGGTGTAGTAAGGTACACCAGTTATACTGTGTGTAGGTGTAGTAAGGTACACCAGTTATACTGTGTGTAGGGGTACTATGGTACACCAGTTATACTGTGTGTAGGTGTAGTAAGGTACACCAGTTATACTGTGTGTAGGTGTAGTAAGGTACAGCAGTTAAACTGTAATTGTAGTAAGGTACACCAGTTATACTGTGTGTAGGTGTAGTAAGGTACACCAGTTATACTGTGTGTAGGGGTAGTAAGGTACACCAGTTATACTGTGTAGGCGTAGTAAGGTGCACCAGTTATGTGTGTAGGTGTAGTAAGGTACACCAGTTATACTGTGTGTAGGTGTAGTAAGGTACACCAGTTATACTGTGTGTAGGGGTAGTAAGGTACACGAGTTATACTGTGTGTAGGGGTAGTAAGGTACACCAGTTATACTGTGTGTAGGTGTAGTAAGGTACACCAGTTATACTGTGTGTAGGTGTAGTAAGGTACACCAGTTATACTGTGTGTAGGTGTAGTAAGGTACACCAGTTATACTGTGTGTAGGTGTAGTAAGATACACCAGTTATAATGTGTAGGTGTAGTAAGGTACACCAGTTATACTGTGTGTAGGGGTAGTAAGGTACACCAATTACACTGTGTGTAGGTGTAGTAAGGTACACCAGTCATAATGTGTGTAGGTGTAGAAGGTACGCTAGTTATACTGTGTGCAGGTGTAGTAAGGTACACCAGTTATACTGTGTGTAGGGGTAGTAAGGTACACCAGTTATACTGTGTGTAGGGGTAGTAAGGTACACCAGTTATACTGTGTGTAGGGGTAGTAAGGTACACCAGTTATACTGTGTGTAGGTGTAGTAAGGTACACCAGTTATACTGTGTGTAGGGGTAGTAAGGTACACCAGTTATACTGTGTGTAGGGGTAGTAAGGTACACCAGTTATACTGTGTGTAGGGGTAGTAAGGTACACCAGTTATTCTGTGTGTAGGTGTAGTAAGGTACACCAGTTATACTGTGTGTAGGTGTAGTAAGGGACACCAGTTATACTGTGTGTAGGTGTAGTAGGGTACACCAGTTATATTGTGTGCATGTGTAGTAAGGTACACCAGTTATATTCTGTGTAGGTGTAGTAAGTTACACCAGTTATACTGTGTGTAGGGGTACTAAGGTACACCAGTTATACTGTGTGTAGGTGTAGTAAGGTACACCAGTTATACTGTGTGTAGGTGTAGTAAGGTACACCAGTTATACTGTGTGTAGGTGTAGTAAGGTACACCAGTTATACTGTGTGTAGGTGTAGTAAGGTACACCAGTTATACTGTGTGTAGGTGTAGTAAGGTACACCAGTTATACTGTGTGTAGGTGTAGTAAGGTACACCAGTTATACTGTGTGTAGGTGTAGTAAGGTACACCAGTTATACTGTGTGTAGGTGTAGTAAGGTACACCAGTTATACTGTGTGTAGGGGTAGTAAGGTACACCAGTTATACTGTGTGTAGGTGTAGTAAGGTACACCAGTTATACTGTGTGTAGGTGTAGTAAGGTACACCAGTTATACTGTGTGTAGGTGTAGTAAGGTACACCAGTTATACTGTGTGTAGGTGTAGTAAGGTACACCAGTTACACTGTGTGTAAGTGTAGTAAGGTACACCAGTTATACTGTGTGTAAGGGTAGTAAGGTACACCAGTTATACTGTGTGTAGGGGTAATAAGGTACACCAGTTATACTGTGTGTAGGGGTAGTAAGGTACACCAGTTATACTGTGTGTAGGGGTAGTAAGGTACACCAGTTATACTGTGTGTAGGAGTAATAAGGTACACCAGTTATACTGTGTGTAGGTGTAGTAAGGTACACCAGTTATACTGTGTGTAGGGGTAGTAAGGTACACCAATTACACTGTGTGTAGGTGTAGTAAGGTATACCAGTTATAATGTGTGTAGGTGTAGAAGGTACGCTAGTTATACTGTGTGTAGGTGTAGTAAGGTACACCAGTTATACTGTGTGTAGGGGTAGTAAGGTACACCAGTTATACTGTGTGTAGGGGTAGTAAGGTACACCAGTTATACTGTGTGTAGGTGTAGTAAGGTACACCAGTTATACTGTGTGTAGGGGTAGTAAGGTACACCAGTTATACTGTGTGTAGGGGTAGTAAGGTACACCAGTTATACTGTGTGTAGGGGTAGTAAGGTACACCAGTTATTCTGTGTGTAGGTGTAGTAAGGTACACCAGTTATACTGTGTGTAGGTGTAGTAAGGGACACCAGTTATACTGTGTGTAGGTGTAGTAGGGTACACCAGTTATATTGTGTGCAGGTGTAGTAAGGTACACCAGTTATATTCTGTGTAGGTGTAGTAAGTTACACCAGTTATACTGTGTGTAGGGGTACTAAGGTACACCAGTTATACTGTGTGTAGGTGTAGTAAGGTACACCAGTTATACTGTGTGTAGGTGTAGTAAGGTACACCAGTTATACTGTATGCAGGTGTAGTAAGGTACTGTGTGTAGGGGTACTAAGGTACACCAGTTATACTGTGTGTAGGTGTAGTAAGGTACACCAGTTATACTGTGTGTAGGTGTAGTAAGGTACACCAGTTATACTGTGTGTAGGTGTAGTAACGTACACCAGTTATACTGTGTGTAGGGGTAGTAAGGTACACCAGTTATACTGTGTGTAGGGGTAGTAAGGTACACCAGTTATACTGTGTGTAGGTGTAGTTAGGTACACCAGTTATACTGTGTGTAGGTGTAGTAAGGTACACCAGTTATACTGTGTGAAGGTGTAGTAAGGTACACCAGTTATACTGTGTGTAGGTGTAGTAAGGTACACCAGTTACACTGTGTGTAAGTGTAGTAAGGTACACCAGTTATACTGTGTGTAAGGGTAGTAAGGTACACCAGTTATACGGTGTGTAGGGTAATAAGGTACACCAGTTATACTGTGTGTAGGGGTAGTAAGGTACACCAGTTATACTATGTGTAGGGGTAGTAAGGTACACCAGTTATACTGTGTGTAGGTGTAGTACGGTACACCAGTTATACTGTGTGTAGGGGTAGTAAGGTACACCAGTTATACTGTGTGTAGGGGTAGTAAGGTACACCAGTTATACTGTGTGTAGGGGTAGTAAGGTACACCAGTTATACTGTGTGTAGGGGTAATAAGGTACACCAGTTATACTGTGTGTAGGGGTAGTAAGGTACACCAGTTATGCTGTGTGTAGGTGTAGTAAGGTACACCAGTTATACTGTGTGTAGGTGTAGTAAGGTACACCAATTATACTGTGTGTAGGTGTAGTAAGGTACACCAGTTATACTGTGTGTAGGGGTAATAAGGTACACCAGTTATACTGTGTGTAGGTGTAGTAAGGTACACCAGTTATACTGTGTGTAGGCGTAGTAAGATACACCAGTTATACTGTGTGTAGGTGTAGTAAGGTACACCAGTTATACTGTGTGTAGGTGTAGTAAGGTACACCAGTTATACTATGTGTAGGGGTAGTAAGGTACACCAGTTATACTGTGTGTAGGTGTAGTACGGTACACCAGTTATACTGTGTGTAGGGGTAGTAAGGTACACCAGTTATACTGTGTGTAGGGGTAGTAAGGTACACCAGTTATACTGTGTGTAGGGGTAGTAAGGTACACCAGTTATACTGTGTGTAGGGGTAGTAAGGTACACCAGTTATGCTGTGTGCAGGTGTAGTAAGGTACACCAGTTATACTGTGTGTAGGTGTAGTAAGGTACACCAATTATACTGTGTTTAGGTGTAGTAAGGTACACCAGTTATACTGTGTGTAGGGGTAATAAGGTACACCAGTTATACTGTGTGTAGGTGTAGTAAGGTACACCAGTTATACTGTGTGTAGGTGTAGTAAGGTACACCAGTTATACTGTGTGTAGGTGTAGTAAGGTACACCAATTATACTGTGTGTAGGTGTAGTAAGGTACACCAGTTATACTGTGTGTAGGTGTAGTAAGGTACACCAGTTATACTGTGTGTAGGTGTAGTAAGGTACACCAGTTACACTGTGTGTAGGGGTAATAAGGTACACCAGTTATACTGTGTGTAGGTGTAGTAAGGTACACCAGTTATACTGTGTGTAGGTGTAGTAAGGTACACCAGTTATACTGTGTGTAGGTGTAGTATGGTACACCAGTTATACTGTGTGTAGGGGTAGTAAGGTACACCAGTTATACTGTGTGTAGGTGTAGTAAGGTACACCAGTTATACTGTGTGTAGGTATAGTAAGGTACACCAGTTGTACTGTGTGTAGGTGTAGTAAGGTACACCAGTTATACTGTGTGTAGGTGTAGTAAGGTACACCAGTTATACTGTGTGTAGGTGTAGTAAGGTACACCAGTTATACTGTGTGTAGGGGTAGTAAGGTACACCAGCTATACTGTGTGTAGGGGTAATAAGGTACACCAGTTATACTGTGTGTAGGGGTAGTAAGGTACACCAGTTATACTGTGTGTAGGTGTAGTAAGGTACTCCAGTTATACTGTGTGTAGGTGTAGTAAGGTACACCAGTTATACTGTGTGTATGGGTAGTAAGGTACACCAGCTACACTGTGTGTAGGGGTAGTAAGGTACACCAGTTATACTGTGTGTAGGGGTAGTAAGGTACACCAGTTATACTGTGTGTAGGGGTAGTAAGGTACACCAGTTACACTGTGTGTAGGGGTAGTAAGGTACACCAGTTATACTGTGTGTAGGGGTAGTAAGGTACACCAGTTATACTGTGTGTAGGGGTAGTAAGGTACACCAGTTATACTGTGTGTAGGTGTAGTAAGGTACACCAGTTATACTGTGTGTAGGGGTAGTAAGGTACACCAGTTATACTGGGTGTAGGGGTAGTAAGGTACACCAGTTATACTGTGTGTAGGTGTAGTAAATTGCACCAGTTATACTGTGTGTAGGTGTAGTAAGGTAGACCAGTTATACTGTGTGTATGGGTAGTAAGGTACACCAGTTATACTGTGTGTAGGGGTAGTAAAGTACACCAGTTATACTGTGTGTAGGGGTAGTAAGGTACACCAGTTACACTGTGTGTAGGGGTAGTAAGTAACACCAGTTATACTGTGTGTGGAGGTATTATGTTACAATCTGTGTGGAGACAGTATGGTACAGTGTGTGGCGGCAGTATGTTATACTGTGTGTGGAGGCAGTATGGTACGCTGTGTGTGAAGGCAGTGTGATACACTGTGTGTGAAGGCAGTATGATACACTGTGTGTGGAGGCAGTATGTTACACTGTGTGTGAAGGCAGTATGGTACGCTGTGTGTGAAGGTAGTATGATACACTGTGTGTGGAGGCAGTATGATACACTGTGTGTGGAGGCAGTATGTTACAATCTGTGTGGAGACAGTATGGTACAGTGTTGAGGCAGTGTGTTACTCTGTGTGGAGGCAGTGTGTTGCAATGTGTGGAGTCAGTGTGTTACACTGTGTGGAGACAATGTGTTACAGTGTGTGGAGGTAGTATGGTACACTGTATGTGGAGGTAGTGTGTTACAGTGTGTGTCTCGCTACAGCAAGCGACGAAGGAGGATGACCAGAGTATCGTCAACGCTTCGTTCCACGTCACTCACTGGTCTGTCAGTCCCTTTGGTACCGGCCTCTCTAGACTCAAGTTTGTAGGTATGTATCCCCCTCATCCCTGTGTATGTATCCCTCCTCCCCTGGGCGTGTTTCCCTCCTCATCTCTTAGTATGTATCCCCTCATCATTGGGTATGTATCCCCCTCACTCCTGGGTATGTGTCCCTCTCATGCCTGGGTATGTATCACTCTTTCTTGGGTATGTATTCCTTTCTCTGGGTATATATCACTTCTCCCTCGGCATGTATCACACTTCTCCCCGGGTATGCATCCCCTTCCCTTTGGGTATGTCTCACTTCTCTTTGGATATGTATCCCACTCCTCCCTGGGTATGTTTCACCTTTCTCCCTGGGTATGTGTCAGAATTCTCCCTGGGTATGTATCACACCACTCCCTGGGTATAAGTCGCACTTCTCCCTGGGTATATGTTACACTCCTCCCTGGTATGTGTCTAAGCTTAGTACCTGGGTATGTATCCCACTACTTTTACATATGTATCCTACTTCTGTTACATATATATTCCACTCCTGTTACATATGTATCCCACTCGTTACATATGTATCCCACTCCTGTTACATATGTATCCCACTCCTACTGATACATTAATTTCCTCTACTTACCTTCAAGCTGGAGTCTTGGTCCTGCTGAAGGGCTTTTGATCCCAGAAATTTGAGTCACCACTCACCCTCGGATCAAACCTTATTATTTTTCCTTTTCCCTTTTATAATAAAAATTATAATAATAATAATAATAATAATAATAATAATAATAATAATAATAATGGTAATAATAATAATAATAATAATAATATAATTATAATATAATAATAATAATAATATAATTATAATAATAATAATAATAATAATAATAATAATGGTAATACATCGACACCATGCCCAGCCCTTCTAGGGTAGGGTAGGTGCCTGAGCCCGAGCCTTTAGCTCATAAGACTGGCATTCCCATTAACCCCCTTGTGGCGGGGATGGCAGACCAGAGAGGCCTAGCTTGTGGCTAGGCCTGGGAACAGTTGGTCCCAAAGATGAGGAGGTACTTGTGCCTCCTCCCATGGGAGACTTAGGTCTCAGACCCTCCCTAAAGAGGGAGCCAAGGCCGGGCCACCACTTGGAAAAGGCCCGGGCCGGGAGAATACCGGCTAATCTTTAATAATAATAATAATAATAATAATGGTAATAATAATAATAATAATATAATTATAATATAATAATAATAATATAATTATAATAATAATAATAATAAAAATAATAATAATAATAATAATAATAATAATAATAAATATTAATAATATTATTTTCAACTGTGGCTGGTATTCATTTAGTGTATCAGCATAGTATTCATGTTGTAAATATTGCGAGTGTGTGTGTGTGTGTGTGTGTGTGTGTGTGTGTGTGTGTGTGTGTGTGTGTGTGTGTGTGTGTGTGTGTGTGTGTGTGTGTGTGTGTGTGTGTGTCTGTGTGTCTGTGTGTCGTGTGTGTGTGTGTGTGTGTGTTGCATTAGCGTGTTGATCACATGTTGTGTTATCCTCAGCGTGTGTGTTCGGCGGTGAGGTGCTGCGTTTTTTCCATGGTGGTGATGAATGTCTCTCCATACCATCCACCTGGTCAGATCAACCCGGACAGAAGTAAGTACTTAGGACGCTTAATCTTTCCTACCTGGAGGTCGTTCCGGTGGTCAACGCTCCCCGCGGCCCGGTCCTTGATTAGGCCTCCCTGTGGATCAGGGCATGATAACCAGGCCTCCCTGTGGATCAGGGCATAATAACCAGGCCTCCCTGTGGATCAGGGCATGATAACTAGGCCTCCCTGTGGATCAGGGCATAATAACCAGGCCTCCCTGTGGATCAGGGCATGATAACTAGGCCTCCCTGTGGATCAGGGCATAATAACCAGGCCTCCCTGTGCATCAGGGCATAATAACCAGGCCTCCCTGTGGATCAGGGTCTGATCAACCAAGCCTATCTTTCTCTTGTTGTCCACCGACAACCTTTTATGTTCCTCGCTGCTTTATACTACTCTAGTTCTTCCTCTTCTCGTTCTTGCCATGACCCAGCAAGACCAAAAATGTCAAAATATCGTAGCTAACAATTCACAATGAAGACGACATTTCGGTCCGTCTACGACCATTACCATGTGCAGGAAGGACCGAAACGTCATCTACTTTTATCTGCAACTTTTCAGTTAACTGTGGAATGTAGCTTTTGTTGATTTTGCTATATAATACAGATATTAAAGCGAACTTTGGGGCCCAGTCCCGGGTCCCATCATGTGCAGCTGTAATCTCTTGACTACCGCACACACCTTGATTATGAGGTGCATAATAAACCCGTTAAACTAACTGAATTTGCATTAAGTGAGGCGACAACAAACTAGTATACATCATATCCACACAAGCTTTAGTCATTACCGGGGTGATCCTGACGACTTTCATAACGCTGAGTCAGAGATTGAAGTCAAGTCACTTAATATACAATTCACTCACACAAGATTATGATAAAACGTAAAAAAAAAAAAATATTTTGGCCTACTTTTGGTCATTACAAGTTAAGAGTACATATAGTCTACAAGTTGAGAGTACATATAGTCTACAAGTTGAGAGTACATATAGTCTACAAGTTGAGAGTATATATAGTCTACAAGTTGAGAGTACATATAGTCTACAAGTTGAGAGTAGATATAGTCTACAAACTCAAGGATATGTACACCGAGTGTTGCATATCTCTAAACATTTTGTTCGATTTTCCCTTAAAAATGCAATTTAGAGAGCAAATTTAATTTAAACTTATGATTATTTACGAGTTTCTACACATCATTAAATAATTTATGCTATTATTATGCATAATGTTACTAAATTTTCACATCTGATATACAGTGAAAGCTTATGATTGACTGGTTATTCTAATTGCCTTAATTACCACCGGCATTAAACCAAACAAATCAGCCATCTAGGCTCATTGCGGTATGAGGTGTCAGTGGCCCTTTAAACCTCAACAGAAAGAGCCAACCATCTGGGCTCGATACGGTGTAAGGTGTCAGTGGAAAAGACTCAACCATCCCCAGGTGGCCGAATATGTCTGCGTTCCATCATTTTTCTCTCTTCCTCCAGCATCGTGGTGTACGAGGGAGGGTCAGTCACGTCCCAGGCCAGGTCACTGTGGCGCCTGGAGCTGGCCAGGACCAAGTGGGCCGGAGGCTACATCAACTGGTTCCACCCTATGCGCATTAGGCACATCACTACTGGAAGATACTTGGGAATCAACGAACAGAACGAACTCGTCCTACTACACAGGTAATCAATTTTATATTTTGTGTGTAGGTAATTAGACAGGTTGATGTGGTCGTTGACGAAGTTAATTGACTTCTTGTAGAACAAGAATCACAATGGCGTGATTGGAACAATATAACACCTTGGTTGGAACAAATACAAATACAGCAGATACAATAATACCATGACTAGAACAATACCGTAGCTGCAAAAATTCACAAATAACCTCACACTTTGACGATATTTCGGTCCGTCATGGACCTTCATCAAGTGGTCTGATGATGTTCTACGATGGTTCAAAACGTCGTTTATAATGTGTTACTTGTTCCTTGAGCCCTTTTGTAAGTTGATGTGAAGTGGTCATGAGATCTTAATAAGACATTAATTGATCTTATTATAACAACATTTTATATAAATAATACTGTGTAAGGTATATAATAAGGATTAGTATGTGTGTATATCGTAAAAGGTCCCAGTTGTTTGGTAACTAGTTTGTTAATCACAGAGACGATGCAACGATGTCAGCAGCTACGTTCTACCTGAGGGAGGAGAAGGAGGACAACAAGGTGATCCTGGAAGACAAGGACCTCGAAGTGATTGGCACTCCACTCATCAAATATGGAGACTCCACCGTCATTGTCCAACACGTGGAGACTGGCTTCTATCTCTCATACAGGGTGAGCAAAATTGTGTGTGTGTGTGTGTGTTTGGTTATGCTCGCAATGTCCAACTTCTGTTATAAAAAATCATCGGATATTTTCTTACTTCACACACTTCATTCCAGCAATAAATCACTCTGCGAAGCAACAATCACTATTCTATGCATGTCAGGTTCGGTCATGTTGCAGTGCTGAGGTACGTGAAGTGCACGCCAGAGTGCGTCGTTTGTGACGAGTGTTAAGGAGTGTCGGTGAACTACGCCACTAGTAAAAAGTAGCGAATTATATCAATGTTCGTATGTTTGACAGGCTTTCGAGATCAAGAAGAAGGGTGTGGGAAAAGTGGAGGTGAAGCAAGGCACACTTCATGAAGAAGGAAAGATGGACGACGGTCTCGTCTTCTACAGGAGTCAAGAAGAAGAGTCTCGTACCGGCAGAGTCATCCGCAAGTGTTCACACCTCTTCAATACTTTCATCAAGTCAGTAGTCAGTCACACCTCTTCGATACTTTCATCAAGTCAGTAGTCAGTCATTCCTCAGTAGTCAGTCACTCTTCAGTAATTTCATTAAGTTAGTAGTCAGTCACACCTCTTCACTGCTTTCATTAAGTCACTAGTGGTAGTCAGTCACACCTCGTACATAGATTCATTAAATAGTAGTCGCAGTTATCGAATTATTTCTCTCATCTTACTCTTAAGTTTATCTGTTTCACTCTTATCATGTCTCACCCTTCACTACACAAAATTATGTTTATATTAAGCATTAAGATAACGTAGATGTGGGTGTGTCTCACACGTTAGTGTGAATGTAAGTACAGAAGTGTCCCATGCACTTATGCGAGTGTAAAAGTGTCCTACACGCTTGTGTGAGTGTATGTGTAGGAGCATTACATGTACTTGTGCAGTTTGGATTTGTTGGAACAGGTGTCGCTTCCAAATAAAATATTGTTAACGCAAGTGAGGCAGAGTTATTTTTTAAGACTGATATATATCGACATCGTTTAAAATGTTTGCGTGGAAAGTGAGAGATGATGACATTCTGCTGAAGTGTTGAGAGAATGTTTACTGAATAATTCTCTCAAAACAATGTTTAAGAAGTTACTCTCTTAAGACAGAATTAAAAATGCTTAACTGTTGACACAATGTTTAATGACATACTCTTTTGACACAATATTTAACCACTTAGTCTGTTGACACACTCTTTAACGACTTAGTCTGTTGGAAAATCCTTAGTGAGAGAGCGGGTTATCATATTGGTAAACTACTTATAAGATTCAGTTTCCGAGCATAACATGACCTGAGACACCAAGAATCTGGCTCAGGTCAGACGTCAACTTGAATACATACCATTTAAATATATTTTTTTATGATTTTAAAATTAAATAAAAATATTAAAATGACGATCTGAAAATGATATGAAGATATATCTTGTATCAGACTATGATGTGTATATCTCAATGAAGCTCTCATAGCTTCACTAAGGAGACCCCTCAGTGGCACTTGATCCAGGGAACTGAAACTGTTTTCATCTTCCTGGGATCATGAGCTTAATGCTACTCTCCCTCCCAGGGGCCTGGATCACATCCAGACTTCCAGGAGACATTCAACGCTCTTCAAAACTGTCAATCTCAAAGAGATGATCAACTGCCTGGAGGACCTCATCAACTACTTCGCCTACCCTGCTGATGATTTAGGTGAGTCCCTGCTGATCAGTTAGGTGAGTCCCTGCTGATGAGTAGGTAAGTTGTATACATGTATTAGATTAATATGAACGTCTCAACCACGTTGAAAGAGTGCATTGCTTTGAGGAATTAGAGGCATCTTGACAAGGCTTAAACATTTCTGACAAGACATATTAGAACCATTTGTAGCCATAGGTTGGTTAATAGGGCTTAAAACTCGTCGATTACAAAAGGATTATTAAGGCTACATCTTACCTGTGTATATGCACTGAGAGACATACAGCTCTCGGTGTATATACTCTGTTTCAGGTAAAAACGAAACTGAAGCAATTTTTTAAAATGTATGCATCACAATGTTATATACAGCTGAGATGTAATGAAATAACTGCATTACTGTTAAAAATGATTAGCGTGTATAGGACATTTGTGTATTATTTTTTAAACTTTTGCGTTTAGTAAACGAGAGTAGATGAATTAGACACATGTGCAACACTTGGGTATCCCCATTGTAGAAACGTTTCGCCAACCAGTGGTTTTATCAGTCCAATGCAGAGAAGAACGTTAGAAGAAGTGAAGAGGGAGTTTGAGGCAATCAGTCCTTCAGGCTTGAGATATGTGTTCAGCTCATCAGGCTTGATAAAAGTACATGGTATGCACGGGGAAGGATTTTATATACATAGCTGGAGACAGGTGAGGTGACGCAGTAGTATTTTGTAATGATTTAGAAAACCGACAATGGATATACCCAAGTGTTGCGCATCTACTTGTCTGTTTTCTTAATTATTACTATAATACGAAAGAAATATAAAAACGTAATAAATTGCTGTAAACTCACATGTATGTGAGTGTCCATATGGTTCCCATGTGTCTTTTTTTGGGTGGCGGAAAATATTTAATTGATTAAACACAGTAACTGTGTTCCAGCATCTGAAGTACCTCTCGTGCAAGAGAGACAGTTCCTGTCTTGAGGTGCTCTCCTAATACTATTGATAACGAAGGAACTAAAAACTTCATCTTCGATGAAGAATGAAAATAAATGTTTTTGCTGTGATAACGAAAATGTAACGAACGCTTGTCCCAGAAGTTGGCAGGGAAACAGCAATGGAAATGAAATTCTGTATTGCGTCTCCCAACTCTAGTCCTCGTCAGCAGAGTTTGACTGATGAGGACTCCATTTGGGAGTCGTAATATAAGGTTCATTTCCATTGCTGTTTTCCTCTCTGCAAGTGGAATAAACACCCTTTGAGCATGTTTTATTGTCCTGATTATTCAAGTCTCATAATTCTACAGAACACAACGAGAGGCAGTTTTCACTGCGTGCTCTGAGGAACCGCCAGGACTTGTTCCAGGAGGAGGGTATTCTTAACCTCATCCTGGACGCTATCGACAAGATCACCGTCATCACCCAGCAGGGATACCTGGTGTCCCTCGCTGGAGAGGAGGCTGGCCTAGACTGGGATATTATTTCAGGTATGGCAGCAACGATAGTGGTACTTATGGTAATAGCTGCTCTGTAACCTAGCAAATGCTCACCTCTTGGTAATCTAATGCTACATCCCTGTTCTTTAACCTGTTAAAGGACAAGTATTTATCATTAGTTAGAATCATCAAGTTTTCACCTCCCTGTGTTGCAGTATTACTTGTGCTAACTCCTGTTCACTGACCTTCATTACGTTAATACCTGTTTAGCGACACTGTAAATACTAAGGCCGGTTCCGTGGCACTGCTTGCAAAGCCTAATCACTGACATGACATATGCTAACACCTGTTCGGTAGCAGTGCCTATGATGTGAACACTTTGTTAGCATTTCACCATCCATGTACAGTATCTTTAAGTTCCTTTGCACTCAGCCAGTTTTCCACAACTTAAGTGATCTGGTTATAATTTTGCCTTCACGATTTCTTTTAGATCCCTTTCTGGCGATTATCTGCATATTATCTTCTTCGCCAGCTTTTCCTCCTCTCTCAAGTTTCCATTACTTTACACCTGTCAACATTAAATTCCCTCATCCATCTATCATCCCGCTTGTTCAGCCCATCCAAGTCTTGTAGAGATTGATGGTGAGTTGTATTTCTTACCCTGGGTGAATGTTTGCGTCATTCGCGAAGATACTCATTTAATTTTAAATTATTCTAGTGATTCGTCTTGTATAGATTATAATCATTGAGGTAATAGCTCCTGGCCCTGCCTTATAAATCTTATGGAGGAGTTTTGTCTGATTTATGAGACATGTGCATATTCATGTGTGTACACTACACACACGTTTGTATATATACACACTGAGTACATGCACGTGTATACACATGTGCATGTAAACACGCACACAGGTGTGTATGTATGCACAAGAATGTAATCACGCACATGTATCAGGTGTGCGTGTTGAAACTTCCTACGTACCATACTGAGAACCTACTACCCATCTGTGTAACTTGCACCTTCCCTGTATCGCAGGCTACCTGTACCAGCTGTTGGCTGCCGTCATCAAGGGCAACCACACCAACTGCTCGCAGTTTGCCAACAGCCACCGCTTGAACTGGCTTTTCTCACGTCTGGGTTCAGCTGGTGAAGGTACTGGCATGTTGGATGTACTTCACTGTGTACTGGTCGACTCTCCCGAAGCTCTTAACGTCATGAAGGTGACATTCCAAACAAGTTTATGTTACAAGTTTTCGTGTATATGTGAACGATATTAACTATAAACAAGTTTATGTTATGTATCAGTAGTGACTGTGAGATAAGTACGTTTTAAGTATATATTCTGTATATTTCAGAAATATTATATATAACTTGCAAGTGTATATTGTGTATATGTTGCATATATGTATATAATTAGATACATGTTTTGTTTCTAAGTACATTTGGTGTAGATGTAGTGGTAATGAGATGAGTTATGTGTCATATATATGAAGGCTATTGAATTTAAGCTGATTTATAATGTAAATCAACTTTATTCTATTGACTGAAGTCTGTAGATTATATTTTATTCGTAGTTTGATCACTAACTTTATATTATTACATTATAATGTTATTTTTTATTGTGTTTATTTACCTCCTCAAAGTCTTACATGATGTACATGATGTTCTTCAAGCCATAATTTATCCTCTTATTTATGAGATATTTTCCTTCGCTCTTCACTGTAACATTGTTTTTACATTATCCTTCTCTTGAAATGCAATGTAATGTAATTTTTATTCTCTGTAATGCAGTGTAATATAATTTGAAATCCCATATGAGTGAGGATTTTAGTAAACTCGTGACAGTAGTGTGCACACACACATGTGCAGTGTAGACGTGACAGTAGTACACACAAGTACAGTGCAAACGTGACAATAGTGTACACACACACACACACGCACACACACACACACACAAACACACACACACACACGTGCAGTGTAAACATGACAATAAACTATCTCCCCGGAATAATGAAGCTGTTGTTCCTTGTATTTCTTTCAGTTACTTGCCCTTACAAAGTACATATGTAAGAGTATCTTTCAAACTTACTCTCCAGACCTCATTGACCAGCACTTCAGTAATTCTCTTCATGCAAAAATCTGTCTTTATTTACCGTGATGGATGA
The DNA here is from genome assembly GCF_038502225.1 of Cherax quadricarinatus. Lineage (NCBI taxonomy): Eukaryota > Metazoa > Arthropoda > Malacostraca > Decapoda > Parastacidae > Cherax > Cherax quadricarinatus. The sequence goes on along the minus strand of NC_091296.1, from coordinate 53,015,060 downwards.
TGAGATGAACGCAGGAGTGACACTACACTACTCTGTATTGAAGCTTCGTGTATGAAGAAGGATAATATGTCACTGTCAGAATAATATATCGTGACAACAAAATAATATAGCAGGATAACATATTACTGTCAGGATAATATATCACTGTAGTAATGTTACTGTCAGGATAACTAGAAATATATAAAGAACTATGGTTGAACTAGGACTGAAAAAAAAAATCCTACTAGGTTGAGCCTTGGGTACAAACACATGTGGGAACACACTGGTAACAACAACACATCATACACACTCTAAACTAGGTGAACACTCATTCACATGCACTGCTGTTCACTGTTATTAGAATGTGATCGTTTTACTCCCTTATCCCAGCTGTTGGTTGTTTGCGAACTGTTCCAGCCACGGTACTGTGGCCTTTATTTCTCTTGTTTATATTGTTTCAAGGTGGGTCAAATTAAGTGTTGTTATGACAGGAAGAACACATTAAAGTCATCATCGCCTTGCTGGAGAAATACGGTCGTGATCCCAAGGTTCTGGACGTGTTACGCTCGCTGTGTGTGGGCAATGGTACGGCTGTCCGCTCCTCACAGAACAACATCTGTGACTACCTCCTGCCAGGACGCAACCTCCTCCTCCAGACCCAGCTTGTAGACCACGTGTCCAGGTAAGTTGTACCTCCTACCAGGACGCAAACTTCTCCTCCAGACCCAACTTGTAGATCACGTGTCCTGCCAGAACACATCCTTCAAACCTAGCTTGTAGACCACGTATCCAGGTCAGTTATGATGTCCAAGTAGTCAGATGTGTGAAACATGGCTTCATTATTTAGTTACAGCCTCCAAGCCCTCAGAATTATTCTTGGCTGTCCTATAACTACCAAGGTTCTTAATATGCTATGAGAGTTTGGTGTTCATAGCATCAGTGATATGATTATTGGATTTAATACATTACATGACGTTAGAATTTTAAAAAATGAACCAGGAACAGTTACTGAGAAGCTTATCAAATATCTGAAAATGAATACACATAGATCTAAATGGATGTGAAAACATGCACTCAATTTTTATAACCTGCACGAACTGTATCACTGTATACAACAAGAGCATTTCACCCCTCCATGGAAGTTGTATCCACTTAATACACCATCACATATCTTAAAGCATCTCCCAAGAGGCTCATCACAAGTAATCCCTTTCTGAAATCACATGCAAAAGCAACTGCTCAAGAAGATATTTCTCACTGAAATGTTAGTAGTAATAATATATCACACATTATATACTGTGATGGATCTAAGCAGGAGCCTGCTGGCTGCATCTGTTCTTGTTGCCGTCTCCCTAGATCACAACTCAAGCAGCTATATTGAGTTAGGCAGAGGAATTAATAACTGGGCATCCACACTACAAAGTGAAGTGTATTACTTAGATACCAAAATTTCTTCATTTTGCGTTTGTGACAAATGTGCTCGAGTTTGTTATAGCAAGAACCTACCTTCCGGCCTTCAAGATTTATTTGGCACACGGAGAATCGAATCTTCGAGTGACCCACGCAAGTTTAGAGCTTCATGAAATACAGTACAAGTTTCTTAAAAAAAAACATTCTGTTCTGTCTTCTTTCTCTCCATCTTCCTGTTCTCTTCATCTTTGAATACTAAGTACTTATCCTGTTCTTACCATAATTTATCTTCTATTTAAATACTTTCCGCTGTTTGACAAGTCTCATCATCCTCTTCATATACCTCCACCAGCTTCACTCATTATTTTCCTTTCTTAGTACCGTAGTCATCTCCGGCTGCCTTGATCTTTTCCCTAGATACTTTGTGTATCAAAATAAGACATATAGCATTATACATCTACCGTAACTGTTTTACGAGGTTACGGCTTCAGTTGTTTTAACCTCACATAAACATCACACACAGTTGTTTCCCATGTTATGTTCTGCTTCCAGCAGAATTTTTTTTTTTTTTGAAAGCTATTCACTGACTCAACAATTATCACTCTAATGTTGCAGGTATTATATTCGTTGGCCAAAAGCGAGTTTCCTTTGCGTTAACTATACTTCCTCCTGACGTGAAGTCTCGTCTAACATGCAGTGCGTATTTTCAGCGCGCGCCCCAACATCTTCGTGGGCTTCGTGGAAGGTTCTGCCATCTACCAGAAGTGGTACTTCGAAGTGACGCTGGACCACATCGAACAGACATCGCACCTGCCGCCGCACCTGCGTCTGGGGTGGGCCAACACCAAGGGTTACGTCAGCTACCCTGGGGGAGGCGAGAAGTGGGGTGGTAACGGCGTGGGAGATGACCTCTACTCTTACGGCTTTGATGGCTCTTACTTGTGGACTGGCGGCAGATACACCCTCGTCAACCCTATTGTATGTACCACTGTCACCACCACTACCACTACCATTATTATTACTAATACCACCACTAACACTATTACTACTAATACCACCGTCACGACTACTACTATCACTACTACTATTACTGCTTCTACCACCACTGCTATTACTAGCATTATCACTAATACTACTGCTACCACTACTATTACTACCATTATCACTACTACTACTACTACTACTACCACCACTATTGCTACCACTACTACTACCGCTATCACTGCTACTGCTATTACTTTTGTCACTACCACTATTACTACCACCATCACATATATTACCACCATTACTACCACCATTTCTGACACTACCACATCCTCGCTGCACGATCGGTCGACGGAAGGTCAATAATAAATGTCAGTTATCGTAGTCCTCATTTACACATGTCAATCACTGTTTTCCCCAGTTATATATCTTGTCAATCATTTCACTGTATATATACCAAAAGGTGTGTATTTTTTCAGTATATATTCTGAGTTGTGAATATATATATATATATATATATATATATATATATATATATATATATATATATATATATATATATATATATATATATATATATATATATATATATATATATATATATAAAACAACCACTGTTAAAGAATAGAGAAATTCCAAGCGCTTTCGTGACTACTCACATTATCACCTGTTTACTGTGATCTTATTGCATATATATATATATATATGTACACCGAGAGGTATGTGTATCTCTGTGGATATGCACATATAGGTACGTATTTTGAATTGTATATATACCGATAGATGTGTATCTCTATCTCTCAGGGTATACATTCTGAGAGTTGCATGTCTCTCGAGGCATATACACCGAGGTGTATCTCTCAAGATACACAAACTGGGAGAAGTGTATATCAGCGTATATACACCGAGGTGAATATCTCTCGTTGACTACACACTGAAAAATAATTCGGTCCCTTTTGTATGGAATAAAGTTTTCTTCAGTGACAGCACAATAATACCTCGTCAACAGTTCTTCAGAGTTGACACCTCTCAAAGTTAACTCTTGACAGGCTTGACACCTAACAAAGTATCACTTGACAGGATTCTGTGCCGTTGATCAAGAAGGGAGACGTGATCGGCTGCGCCCTCGACCTGACCGTTCCCATCATTACCTTCTACCTTAACGGTCGTCAGGTGAACGGCGCCTTCACTGGCTTTAACCTGGACGGCATGTTCTTCCCCGTGGTGTCAGCCTCCGCTAAACTCAGGTAACTTGTGATGTCTGCCCTCTGGCATCAGCCTTAGGATGTCAGCCTTGTGGTGTCAGTCTCCATCAAGCTCGGGTAACCTCTGGTTAACTGATGTTTGAGGCTGGTCTGCAGGAGTAAAGATTTCTCGAAATCGGTAACAGTCATGTCACAGATGTGTAATAGTCATGTAACAAGTATGTAATAGTCATGTAACAGGTATGTAACAGTTACGCCACAGGCATGTAAGTCATGTCACGGGTATGTAACAATCAGGTGGTTCTCGGTGTGACCGGCTTCGGCAGACTGGTCAAGTGCTGAGTTACAATCTTAGCTGCAGACCTTTAATTTGAAAATCGTGTAAAACTACGAAGTAACCATTAGCCATTTTTCAGGTCTGAACATTTCCCTAGCGACAACAAATCAGGAACCATTGAATAACTGAGCTAAATAAATGAACGAGGGAACAATAACATTTAGTGCAGCTTTAGATATATGTGTTAGGCTGTATTAGAGTGAAAGCCTAGCCGCTATATTTAAGCTTGGGTTTTTTTTTTTTCCCCCATATTAGTGGACGGAGGATCAAGCCTCGACTCCCCTCTGCACTGAATGTCAACATGTGGACTTACCTCTTCCTATTAATCTAAGAGTAATTGAGTGTATGGTTTGTTTACAGTGCGAGGTTCTTGCTTGGTGGGGAACACGGCCGCCTGAAGTATCCTCCACCAGATGCCCACTCTCCCGTGTCCGAGTGTCTACTGCCCTTCCAGGTCAGTCTAAAACAAACACACACTCACACACAAACAAAGCAAGTGTCTTTCGACGAGTGCCTTTGACAACTAGTACTTAATACACACAAACATATATCTTAAATTATTCTAAATCTTTATTGTCAGAAATTTGTATTCCTTGATGCTTTGTCCATTTAGCGGTTTTGTTGGCTAACATAATAATAATAATAATAATAATAATAATTATTATTATTATTATTATTATTATTATGATGATGATGATGATGATGATGATGATGATGATGTTCGCTAATTAAATAATAATAATATATTTTTATTGTCCGGCAGTAGTTATTTAAGGAACAGTAGTGACCAGTTTTCATTGTGAAAAATTTGATACGTATGGAGCCTAATGTAAGATTTTGTATTAATATGTCACGTCAAGCACTTTAGTGCTTTTGGGATATAGTTTCTTGTTTAACGTCACTTACAGTAACTTCCTCACTTTTCATACTCCTCAGTCATCGTGACTTCCTTCACACCTCTTGGTCATATTTATGACCTTCACCCTGGTGGGCATAAGAACATAAGAACATAAGAACGAAGGAACACTGCAGAAGGCCTACTGGCCCATGCAAGGCAGGTCCAAGTCTCCTACCGGCTTAAGCCAATGCACCCAACCTAGTCAGGTCAGGTCACATTGACTTAAGGGAGGAACACGGCAACCGACCTGGTAGCACAAGCTATCAGGTCTAACTCACACCCACCCACATCTACTCATGTATTTATCCAACCTATTTTTAAAGCTACACAACGTTCTGGCCTCTATAACGGTATTTGGGAGTTTGTTCCACTCATCCACAACTCTATTACCAAACCAGTACTTTCCTATATCCTTCCTGAATCTGAATTTTTCCAACTTAAAACCATTGCTGCGAGTCCTGTCTAGGCTAGATATTTTCAGCACACTATGTTCGTGGCCCTCATCCTCTTGGTCATGTTCGTGATATCTCATCGTTTGCATCTTCTCCTACAGACACTGACCATCGACCCATGCTTCTATTTTGGTGAGCAGCACAAGGGGACACTGGCCGGCCCTCTGCTCATCCAGGATGACTTGGTGTTTGTTCCCAAGCCCGTGGACACCTCTGCTGTTAGTAGTAGTATTACAATGTTGTCTCCAACCCTCCCTTTCTCCCCTCTTCCATACCCTTCTGATTGATTTAAAAAAAAGCACGCGTCTTTCTAAACCAATCTATTACCAAGATTTATGCCCTTCTGACTGACCTCTCTCTCTCTCTCTCTCCCCTCTACCCATCATTATCAATATACCTTATTCTCACCCCTTTGTCAACATGGTATTTAGGGATGATAAATAATGTGTTATCTCAATACGGAATGTGTTTTCTGGAGCCTACGTAAGATATCGAGTCTAGATTTTGTGTAACTTTATTTTAGCACAAAAAAATCTGTTAATATCTAGTTCCTAGGCCTTTTATGTATCCATATGTTCTTGCAGTATCGTCCGTAGGATACATATGGGATACATAATGAACTAGCATCTACGACAGCAAAAATCTATACAGTGTATATATTAGATTGAGCATTCTAGATGTATATGATACCTGGACTTCGTCCTAACAGATCCAGCTGCCTGGGTACATCGAGCAAGTACGAGACAAGCTGGCTGAGAACATCCACGAGATGTGGGCCATGAACAAGATCGAACAAGGCTGGACGTACAGTGAACGTCGTGACGACCTGCGCCTCCATCACCCCTGCCTCACCTCCTTCGAGAAACTCCCACCTAGCGAGAAGCGCTACGACGCTACACTGGCTCTTCAGACACTCAAGTAACTCTCGCACCACGCCTCTAATATATATTAATTATTATTATTATCATTGTTATTTTTATTATTATGATTATTATTATTTTTATTATTATGATTATTTTTATTATATTAATGTTATAATATACATTATTATTACTACTTTTTACATTATTAATTTTTTTTAACAAACTGGCCGTGTCCTACCAAAGCACGGTTTACCTGGAGAGGGTTTCGGGGGTCAACGCCCAGGCGGCTCGGTCTGAGACCAGGCCTCATGGTGGATCAGGGTCTGATCAACCAGGCTGTTACTGCAGGCCGCACGCAAACTGACGTACGAACCACAGCCCGGTTGGTCAGGTACTGACTTTAGGTGCCGGTCCAGTACCTTCTTGAAGACAGCCAGGGCCCTATTGGTAATCCCCCTTATGTATGCTGGGAGGCAGCAGAACAGTCTTGGGCCCCGGACACTTATTGTGTTGTATCTCAATGTACTCGTGGCGCCCCTGCTTTTCCTCGGGGGAATGTTGCATCTCCTGCCGAGTCTTGCAGGTTTAGTACCAATCCCTCCAGGACCTTCCAAGTGTATATTATCGTGTATCTCTCTCGCCTGCGTTCCAGAGAATGCAGATCAAGAACCTTCAACCGTTCCAAAAAGAAAAACAAAAGTCTTCCTTTTTACGTTTAGTAATTTATACAGGAGAAGGGGTTACTACCCCCTTGCTCCCGGCATTATAGTTGCCTCTTACGACACGCATGGCTTACGGAGGAAAAAATCTTTCCACTTCCCCATGGAGATGAGAGGAAATAAAGAACGAGAACTATTAAGAAAACAGAAGAAAAACCAGATGGGTGTGTAAATATATATTTGTGTACATTCATGCGACCTACGTGTAAGCAGAAGTAGCAACATATACATGTTACCCCATACGTTTATGAGACAGAAAAGACACCAGCAATCCTACCATCATGTACAACAATTACAGGTTTCCGTTTCACACTCACTTGGCAGGACGGTAGTACCTTCCTGGGCGGTTGCTGTCTACCAACCTATTACCTAGGTATTATTATTATTGTTATTCACATTATTATTATTGTTTCTATTTTTGTTGTTATTATTGGGAATAGCTAAATTATTTATTTAAATGTTGAAAAGCACATTAAAATTACAAGTACAGGCACTTTTTTTCTTCAAATGTTCGAAAATACTCAAACAATACATTCATATGGGTTGTACAACCTCAAGTTCGATACGAGGAAGGGAAGGGCAACCCTGTCTTGGCCAGATGCCCTTCACCCAGGCAATCCCATGAAGAACCAGCACAAGGGCGTAATACTAGGCTCAATTTTCCCATTCAAATGAAATTTATGAGAACAAGTTTGGGCTCAGATTACGATAGTTCATGTTTCTGCACAATGTAATGTGAATATAGCACAATGATGATAAATGTGAGAAATTATGTGGGTGAATTATTCAAGTACAATCCTGAATTAACATTTCACACACCTAACTGGGGAGAACTAGGGCACATCTAAAACAGATTACACTGCTATAGTTGTACCTCGGAGACAAGTGGGACTTAGCAGCAGTGGGTCACAACACTGTCCTTCCTTCTATGGCCACCTTCACACATATGAACCTTAAATTATTTGAACATAAAGTTCTTAAATTCATTAAACTAACATATTTCAAGCCAGTAACACTAACACTTCAGTTACCAAAAAAAGGAAACATATACCAAATTATGGTCTTGATATAAGCTAACTCCTCCATATCGGTAGACAACTAATATTGGCCAGTAAATAGATACATTACCTGTAGCGTGATGTAATTCACACACTGGGAGGCGTACATTGCAAGTTTGATGATATATGTGGTGGGCAGTGTAGATTCTCCAGCAACAGCTCACGTTTTTCGTTCGTATCATTCTTATTTTAATAGTTTCACTTTATATCTGAGCCCTGGATACATGTTAAATTCACTTATTGTATAGGACACTATATTTGTTGATACTATTTCTATTGGCTTAGATTAAATGAGATTAATTCTCCACAAATTTTTGGTCCGATCTGTGTTACTCCGGCATTTTCGTTGCTCTACCAATACGTTTTGTTTACAAATACATCTTTTCAATTAATTTAATAACACTTCCAGGTGTGTATTACATTTTCATTATTGAAATATTAATTTCCTCTAAATTACAACATTTTCACTTTACTTATTTAACTCCTTACAAAATATAAGGAAATAATAGAGAATATTAGTTCTCATGTCACAACATCTTTTAAAAGTCACTGAAAATACACACCTCCACAATTTCAGATAAACATTATTATCCCCATCAATTCTTACACACAAATCCCAGAAAAATTACCAAAATTTTCCACAATAAATATTGACCGGACTGGTTGTTACCACGACAGGACAGTGCTGGCGCTGGGTTATCACATCACTATGGACAAGCCTCCCAGTCGAATCCGCTCCGTCAGGCTGCCCAACGATCCCTTCCTTCAGTCCAACGGTTACAAGCCCCAGCCTCTCGACCTCTCCCAGGTAACTGTTCCACTATGGGCCTTACTTCGACTGTACTACCCAGGTTGTTTATAGTGTACTACCCACCCACCACCCAGCTGTTTGTAGTGTACTGCCCACCCAGTTTGTAGTGTGCTGCCTACCACCCAGTTGTTTGTAGTGTACTGCCCACCACCCAGGTTGTTTATAGTGTACTACCCACCACCCAGTTGTTTGTAGTGTACTACCCACCACCCAGTTGCTGGTAGTGTGCTGCCCACCACCCAGTTTGTAGTGTGCTGCCCACCACCCAGTTTGTAGTGTGCTGCCCACCACCCAGTTTGTAGTGTGCTGCCCACCACCCAGTTTGTAGTGTGCTGCCCACCACCCAGTTTGTAGTGTGCTGCCCACCACCCAGTTTGTAGTGTGCTGCCCACCACCCAGTTTGTAGTGTGCTGCCTACCACCCAGTTGTTTGTAGTGTACTGCCCACTACCTAGTTGTTTGTAGTGTGCTGCCCACCACCCAGGTTGTTTGTAGTGTACTACCCACCACCCAGTTGTTTGTAGTGTACTACCCACCACCCAGTTGCTTGTAGTGTACTACCCACCACCCAGTTGCTTGTAGTGTACTACCCACCACCCAAGTTGTTTGTAGTGTACTACCCACCACCCAAGTTGTTGTAGTGTACTGCCCACCACCCAAGTTGTTTGTAGTGTACTGCCCACCACCCAGTTGCTTGTAGTGTACTACCCACCACCCAAGTTGCTTGTAGTGTACTACCCACCACCCAGTTGCTTGTAGTGCACTACCCACCACCCAGTTGCTTGTAGTGCACTACCCACCACCCAAGTTGTTTGTAGTGTACTACCCACCACCCAAGTTGTTTGTAGTGTGCTGCCAACCACCCAAGTTGTTTGTAGTGTACTACCCACCACTCAAGTTGTAGTGTACTACCCCGAAATCCAGCTGGCTTACAGACCACTGCCCTCTCTCTGGTGCCCTCTACCTAACTTGTAGTGTACTATCCTTCCATCTAGCTGACTAGCCTCTAGTCGTAATGTACACACAGTTAGTGATGTATTGACTATTAAGAACATTATGAACCTTCACACTGCTTACTGTTACAGGCGCACCAGCCTTGTCACACGAAAGCTTTTTTATATATAAAATATTAATTGGCCGAGGAGGACTGAGTTACAACCCTTTAGGACAGCTTTTGCTGTTTCTTTTTTTTTGGTTACCAGGTGAGCCTGACGTCCAAGTTGGAGGAGCTGGTGGACCAGTTAGCTGAGAACACTCACAACATCTGGGCCCGAGAGCGCATCCTACAAGGCTGGACCTACGGCCTGAACGAGGACCCAGACATGCATCGTTCACCTCACCTAGTGAGCTACAGCAATGTTGATGAAGCCATCAAGAAGGCCAACAGAGACACAGCTTCGGAAACCATACGAACTCTCCTCGTGTACGGCTACATCCTTGAAGCTCCCACGGGGGATCAAGCTGAAGGTGAGTACGTATGTACAGACACCCAGGGATACTAGCTGGTGCAGTGGGAGACTAGGTAGCACCCTGAGGCACCGGAAAATACCCTGGCCACACAGGTGTGGAGAGACTAAAGTGTAGTGATATGAGGGATTGTGGATGCAGTCATTTCAGGCCGTGATCTGTCATGATAACAACCCCTGTCACAAGAAGTGTCAGTCTGTTATGATGACAACACCTGTCACCAGTAGTGTTAGTCACTCATTATGATCACAACACTCGTCACCGGTTGTGTCAGTTATCAATGACGCCACCACCTGTCACAGGTAGGGGCGACATGTATTACATATATCGGTGACACTGGTGTTATATGTGTTAGTGATGGTACTTGGTGCCATATGTTTAACTATTAGTGTTGTCACAGATGTCATATCTTTGTTAGTATTGTCGCAGGTGTCATATGTTTATAAATATAGCTGACGTGGATGACACCTGTGCTGACAATTCTCTCAGTGTGTCATACTAATGGGTACATGGATGACAGCTGTGATAATACTGACAGTGTATTCTGCCTGTGTATACATTGGTTACATGTATTTTTTCTGATACATGATATATGACACTCATACATGGATGTCATTCATATACATACATGACTCATGTATACATGGATGACCCTTATGTACACATGGATGGCACTCATGAATACATGTATATATACACACATATATATGCAATAAGATCACAATAAACAGTTATATATATATATATATATATATATATATATATATATATATATGTATATATATGCAAAACAACCACTCTGAAAGAATAGAGAAATTCCAAGCGCTTTCGTGACTACTCACATTATCAAGTTCCTTGATAATGTGAGTAGTCACGAAAGCGCTTGGAATTTCTCTATTCTTTCAGAGTGGTTGTTTTGCATATTCTGAAATCACCTGTTTACTGTGATCTTATTGCATATATATATATATATATATATATATATATATATATATGTATATATATATAATATATAAATATATATATTTATATATATATATAATATATAAATATATATATGTATATATATATATAATATATAAATATATATATGTATATATATATATAATATATAAATATATATATATATATATATATATATATATATATATATATATATATATATATATATATGTGTGTGTGTGTGTGTGTGTGTGTGTGTGTGTGTGTGTGTGTGTGTGTGTATGGATGTCATTCATGTACATGAATGACTCATGTATACATGGATGACACTTATGTACACATGGATGGCACTAGTAAATACATATATACCACTCATATACATGGATGGTATTTATGTATATAAGATGGTGCTCACATATACATGGACGGCACTCATGATTAAATGGAGAGAACTTATGTATACATACCACTCATGTATACATGGCTGGCACGCATGTATTCATGGCTGGCATGCATGTATACATGTGCTGGTTATGATATGGTGGATTGGTATACATACACAGCTGCAGCAACTGTGGTAGTGAGCACCAAGCGTGGAGCCTCGCACCGCACGTACCGTCTGGAGAACACCAACGCTGTCTCCTCCGGCAAGTGGTACTTCGAGATGGAGGTGTTGACCTCAGGCCCCATGCGTGTGGGCTGGATAGAGACCAGCTCTCCCCCGGGCACTGAGCTCGGCTGTGATGACAAGTCTTGGGCTTTTGACGGATTTCGTGTGAGTATTACTGTTGTTGTGTTCCTGTTGATCTGATGTGGCACACAAGTGATGTTGAATGCTCCTGTTGGTCTGATGTGGTGTACAAGTAATGTTGAATGTTCCTATTGGTCTGATGTGGTGTACAAGTGATGATGAATGTTCCTGTTGGTCTGATGTAATGTACAAGTGATGGTGAATGTTTTGTTGGTCTGATGTAGTGTGTAAGTGATGGTGAATGTTCTTGTTGGTCTGGTGTGATGTACAAATGATGGTGAATGTTCTTGTTGGTCCGGTGTAATGTACAGATGATGGTGAATGTTCTTGGTCTGGTGTAATGTACAAGTGATGGTGAATGTTTTTATTGGTCTGATGTGATGTACAAGTGATGGTGAACACTGGGTTGTTCTGGTGTGATGTACTAGTGATGGTAAACATTGGTGTTGGTCAAGTGTGGTGTACAAGTGATGGTGAACACTGGTAGTGGTCTGGTGTACAACTCAACACTGATGTACAGTACAATGTTCCCTAACAACACTCCGGTGTACAAAAAGTTAAATATAATTTAATATTTTGCTCAGTGAATTCTATCGCAAATAAAAAAAATAAATTCAAATATATATTATTATTATTACAGCAATAAAGTTACTTAAATAAAGTAACCATAGTGGTACTTAAATAAAGTAACCATAGTGGAGGTAATAAAGCACATATTACTACAGTGGAGGTAATAAAGCACATATTACTACAGTGGAGGTAATAAAGTATATGTTACTGCAGTGGTTGCAACTTATTACTCTCAATGCTAGATGTCTTTCGGTAACTGGTGATCCCAGAAAGGTATCCCTCTATATCGTAACCTCAGCCCTCTCTACCTCAGTGATCCTAGGAATGTATTCCTGCATCTCGTAACTCCAACCCTCTCTATCTCAGTGATCATGATCCAAGAAAGGTATCCGTGAATCTCATGCATCCAGTCCCCTCCACCTCAATGACCAGCCCGTCCTGTTAATAACATGCATCATGGCACTGTTGTAAAAACAGTCAAGTGGGTGACTGCTCAAGGTGTCTTGAGCAGTACGTGGTATTGACTGTATTGCTCTAGCCCTGCGCAGTGGCTGCTCGCTTTCTGTTCACACTGCGGACTTATCCTGTTTATAGTTTTTCTCGTTGTGGTATGTTATAATTTATTGGTTTTAATGGATATAGGATAACTTAACATAAACCTAGCCTAACCTAAATTAACGAAGCCTAACCTAGCCTATCCTAACTTAACCTAGCCTAACTTAACCTAACCTAGCCTAACTTAACCTAGCCTAACCTAACCTAACTTAGAAAAGTGCTGCAAACCGTATATGAAGAAGTGCTGGGAGAACGGGTTGCAAGGATCAGAGAAAGGTTTCCCCGTCACCTTAATGATCAGATAAACGTATCCCCGTCACCTTAATGATCAAAGAAAGGTATCCCCATATCCCCACCACCTCAGTGATCTGAAAAAGGTATTCCCATAAGTGCAACCCCCTCTGCCTCATTGATCCGAGTAAGATATCCTCGCACAGAGTTGCAAGTACAGGAAAACTTGAAAAACCCGTCAGAGGTGTATCAAAGGTATACCAGATGAGGACAGCTGAGCGGGTAAAGTAAGATTTTGCAAAGTGACATCTACATATGGGAAATAGTTTTTTGGGATAATCAAGAAAATAATTAACCTAACTAGGCCAAGCCTAACCATAACCTAGTATTTGACTAAAATTCCAACCTAATAAACCCTAATTTAAATAAATTAGGGTTTATTAGGTTGGGATTTTATACATTTACCAAAAAAAAAAAAAAGTTTCTTTACATAGGCAAGAAACATAATTGTCTTCATTGCACTTTATGTTGGGGAATTTACATAATAAGCCTTATTTTCTGAACAGCAAAAGTAAATATTGACCAAATTAGCAAGTTAATAGTTGCACACTTCAAAGTGTAAACTTTACTGAGGAAATATTTCACCAGCCAATGGCTTCTTCAGTCTAATACAGAGATTAACAGTGGAAGATGTGGAGGAGGAGTTTGAAGTATTCAGTTCCTTAGCCTGGAGTCGATATGTTCAGTCCATTAATCTTGAGAAAAGTAGAGTATATGTGCGGAGACCTGGAGAGAAGTGGCTTTTATACTGCAGTCAGGTGAGTAGAAGCAGGTGGAGACGGAGTCACCATTGGACAAATCCACTAGTGTAAGCAGGACATGCCTGTATGTTAGGCAAGCGTTGAGGAAATCCCTGTATCAAGAAGCCACTGGCTGGCGAAACGTTTCCTCAAAAAAGAACCTCAATCACAGGGTTATTACAGGTTTCCTTGCGTCTCTTGAGAGAGAGATTGTACAAACCATGCATGTTGGTGGCAAACACGTAGCATCTGTTATACTTCTTACAACTCTCGATGCTGTGAAAAATAAGCAAGTTGAAACTTATGACATGTGTATGTATATGGCACTAGCTCGTTTGTGTGTGAGAGTGGTGGAGTGAGTTAGTGGTTGAACTTCAGCTGTGAGAGTGACGAAGGCAAGAGGATGAATTAGAGTAAGTCAGTATGATCGTTCTTGACCCAGTAACTCCCCCTGTCTTTAAAGCACATGAAGCATCATATGGGCGTGATGGAACAATACGGACGATGTGCCCAGCCGGGCGATGTTGTGGGTGTAATGATGGACCTGCATGATAAAACCATCAGTAAGTGCTTCATGTGCCTGGCCACCCTCTCTCTTACTGTTACCACACAACCCTGGCCACCCTATCTGTCACTGTTACCACAACCCTGGCCACCCTCTCTGTCACTGTTACTACACAACTGGCCACCCTCTCTGTCACTGTTACCTCACAACTCTGGCCACCCTCTCTGTCACTGTTACCTCACAACTCTGGCCACCCTCTCTTATTGTCTCTCACCACACAATGCTGGCCACCCTCTTTATCACTATTTGTCACTTCACAATAATGGCCACCCTCTCTATCACTGACACCACACAACCCTGGCCACCCTCTTTTCACTGTCTCACATTACACAATGCTGGCCACCCTCTTTATCACTATTTGTCACCACACAATAATGGCCACCCTCTCTAACGCTGTCACCACACAACCCCGACCACCCTCTTTCACTGTCCCACACCACACAATGCTGGCCACCCTCTTTATCACTATTTTGTCACCACACAATAATGACCACCCTCTCTATCACTGTCACCACACAACCCTAGCCACCCTCTTTCACTGTCTCACACCACACAGTGATGGCCATCCTCTCTCTCACAATACACAATCTTGTCCACCCTCTCTCTCATTGTCTCACACCACAATCTTGGCCTCCCTCTTTCTTACTTCTCCTCCCCCCCCCCCACACGGGTAATATTAGGAATCGCTATTGACAAAACGTTGGGCCTGTGCTGCAGGCTCCATTAGTTGATTACATAGACATTAGCACTGGTGGAAGACAAAGTGGTGAGGCAGTTGACGTAATCATTCCATCAATCTTGATGCAAGATGCTAAGTCACCCTAATGCAGAAGCAAGTGACCAGCTTGGAGATGAGATCACTGGTAAGCTTAACCCACTAGTGGAAGTAGGTCATGCCATAGAGTTGTTAGCAGTAGAATTGCTGAAGAAACCATGAAGCCAAGAAACCATGGTGTTGTGGTGACAGACAAGTACTTAGTACTATGGTGTTGCAGTGTCAGACAAGTACTTGGTACCATGGTGCTGGAGTCAGACAAGTACTTGGTACCATGGTGCTGCAGTGTCAGACAAGTACTTGGTACCATGGTGCTGCAGTGTCAGACAAGTACTTGGTACCATGGTGCTGCAGTGTCAGACAAGTACTTGGTACCATGGTGCTGCAGTGTCAGACAAGTACTTGGTACCATTGTGCTGCAGTGTCAGACAAGTACTTGGTACTATGGTGCTGCAGTGTCATAAGTACTAGGTACCATGGTGCTGCAGTGTCAGACAAGTACTTGGTACCATGGTGCTGCAGTGTCATAAGTACTAGGTACCATGGTGCTGCAGTGTCAGACAAGTACTTAGTACCATGGTTTCTTGGTACCAGGAATGTCTTCAAGAACTTTATTGTTAACAGCTGTCTAGCATGACCTACTTACACTAAGGGTCCCAGTTCACCTGTGATCTCATCTCCAAGCTGCTACACCTCATCTTCCAGTATATAAGCTTCTGGCCATTTGCTTCTGCATTAGGTTAAGAGACTTACCATCTTGCTCCAAGGGTTATAGACTGATTACATCAACTACCTCGCCACTTTGTCTTCCACCAGTGCTGATGTCTCTGGTTTCGATTGATGAAGCCTGCGGCACAGGCAAAACGTTTTGTCAATAATAATTCCTTACGTTGCCCATGTTGTACTCTTCAACTCTTCGGTATTACATCATTTGTAAAATGATACCACACACACACACACACCCCTGGCCACCCTCTTGGTAATCCCTCACACACACAAATATTACACCCATCACAACCAACAAATCACCTTCTCTCATACACTCATGAACATGTATACAAAGATACATTTGTGTAAAAAATGTAAACATATACATCCGTGGTGTAAGGAGAGGTTTGTGGATACACCAGTGTGTCATATATATGGAGCTTTCCACTAATAGCTAAAGTGTTTATATTCTAGACAGCTCTGCATCACATGTGCATCGGCAACTGTGGAGCCTCATAAATCTTGCCTTCTAACCCAGTGCTATGTTTCACATCCATGTTACTGTCACGTCATAAAGTGCAGCACACGACTCATAATAAAAGCATTGCAAGAACGTGTATAGTCCTCACTGATTACAAACTCGAAAGTAAACGAGTACCAGTAATTACGAGACGTTTGCTGTAGTTTGTTTCTCTGATTTTTTTATCCCTAATGTCTCGTTGCAAAGTGTCCGTGTTTGCCATGTTGCTAATATTTTCTACGTGACACAGGAAGAGAAGTGTCACGGGGGCGGTTTGGAAAGCTACGGTCACAAGTGGCAAGTTGGAGACGTGGTAGGCGTGTGCCTTGATATTTTCGACAGAACCATCAGTGAGTGATGGAATTCAGATCCTTGATGTCTGTCGTAGGTGAAGTAGCGAATGCGCTGATTAGATGAGTTTAGATGTAGCCGTAGGCTGGTAGTCGGTGCTCGGGCAAGATCTGCAAGTTTTACCAGGCCAGCTTGCCAAGGATTCTTGCCCGAGGCCGTGAACACTATCTCCTGGGCTGGTTCTTACTGCTTCACACACACTGCTCTAGCTATCACCGAGGTGCTGCTTCCTCCATACAGACTCCTGGTCTCTTTCACTTGATTTATCGTTCTGAAATTACCGATCATAACGGTAAATCAGCAATCATATTTAAGGGCAAATTACCCTCTTACTTTACGCTAAAGCGTAACCCAAAGCCTACCCTTGACCCTGACCTTGAACATATAAGGCGCAGGGTAATTTTCCAAGACTTCGTGGGAAAAAGGGTGCTCCTCATATGCCGTAAAATACGGTATTAGTCAAGGGAGGGTAGCACCTTGTGTGGTGTCTACACTGTGAATAGCCCCATATGATGTGCTCTCTGTGACGGTAGAACCATGTGTGCTGTCTACACTGTGAATAGCACCACATGATGTGGTGCTTGTGAAGGAAGCACCATGTGTGCTGTCTACACTGAATAGCACCACATGATGTGGTGCCTGTGAAGGTAGCACCCTGTGTGCTGTCTACACTGTAACAGTAGGACCATGCTGGATACGTTCACTGTGACGGTAACACCATGCTGGATACTTTCACTGTGACGGTAGCACCATGCTGGGTACCTGCACTGTGACGGTAGCACCATGCTGGATATCTTCACTGTGACGGTAGCACCATGCTGGATATCTTCACTGTGACAGTAGCACCATGCTGGATGCTGGATACCTTCACTGTGACGGTAGCACCTTGCTGGGTACTAACACTGTGACGGTAGCACCATGTGTGCTGTCTACACTGTAACAGTAGGACCATGCTGGATACGTTCACTGTGACGGTAGCACCATGCTGGATACTTTCACTGTGACGGTAGCACCATGATGGGTACCTGCACTGTGACGGTAGCACCATGCTGGATATCTTCACTGTTACGGTAGCACCATGCTGGATATCTTCACTGTGACAGAAGCACCATGCTGGATACCTTCACTGTGACGGTAGCACCTTGCTGGGTACTAACACTGTGACGGTAGCACCGTGCTGGGTACCTTCACTGTGTGTGACGGGAAAAAGCAGGCGTGGAGATATTACTTTCCTGTTTTATATAATTCCGAGACAATAAAACCTTGTCGCTGGCACATACCACAGGCTGGTCACTCAGGCAACTTTTTTGTTTTGTTTTTGTAAAATCTCGACAAAACTAGACCGTCATGCTTTCCATGAGTTTTAAGTTGAAGAAACAGGCTGCAATAATTTTTTAAATTTCTATCTTATTTTGCGGTTTCAGTATTGTTTGTTATGCATTATCAAAGTTACAGATGTGTAGGTTTGCTTTAGTTATCCACTATTGTCTGTCTCTGGGGACAGCGTAGGCTTTTGCTATCTCTGTCTGGGGACAGCATAGGCTTTTTCTGTCTCTGGGGACAGCATACAGCATTTCTGTCTCTGGAGACAGCATAGAGTTTTTCTGTCTCTCTGGGGGCATAGAACCTTTCTGTCTCTGGAGACTGCATAGAACATTTCAGATTTCTAGTGTGCAATTACTGCATGTATGTTCTAGCTGTAAATGTGTTATACTAGAAAGATGTACCCTTGTCTCTTCTGAGCATTTTGGAAAGTGCTTTTGTTTTTTCACTTTGCATGCGGCAGATCTAGTGTGAGTTATGTGATACGTGTGTCTTCAGCCTCTCGTCTGCTTGCCCCTTTATTTGTGATTCTTTAGAGTTTTGTCTGCTTAGAGTGTATGCTTGATATTAATAATAAAATATTTATCACTCGAAAATTATCATGAAAAAATCAGAATAAATAGGAATATGTAATACAGAATTATAAACCACATGTGTATTTATGGGTCTCTCAATGAAGAAATATCAAGTGATAAGTTGAATACGTGACGGGGACATTCAGCCTGTGCTTTTCCTTAGGTTTCTCCCTTAACGGAGAACTGATGATGGACGCCAGTGGGTCCGAGACAGCCTTCAGCGACGTCCAGGGCGACGCCTTCGTCCCCGCCTGCAGTCTGGGCATCGGACAGAAGGCTCACCTTGTCTTCGGTCAAGACATCAACCACCTCAAGTTCTTTACCACTTACGGTCTTCAGGAGGGATATGAGCCATTCTGTGTGTAAGTACACTTACTACCTGCTTCATACACCGTGTGTGAGTACACTTACTACCTGCTTCATACACCGTGTGTGAGTACACTTACTACCTGCTTCATACACCGTGTGTGAGTACACTTACTACCTGCTTCATACACCGTGTGTGAGTACACTTACTACCTGCTTCATACACCGTGTGTGAGTACACTTACTACCTGCTTCATACTCCGTGTGTGAGTACACTTACTACCTGCTTCATACACCGTGTGTGAGTACACTTACTACCTGCTTCATACACCGTGTGTGAGTACACTTACTACCTGCTTCACACACAGTGTGTGAGTACACTTACTACCTGCTTCATACACCGTGTGTGAGTACACTTACTACCTGCTTCATACACTGTGTGTGGGCACACATACTACCTGCTTCATACACCGTGTGTAAGTACACGTAACCTGCTTCATACACTGTGTGTAAGTGCACATAACCTCCTGCTTCATACACTGTGTGTAAGTGCACATAACCTCCTGCTTCATACACTGTGTAAGTGCACATAACCTCCTGCTTCATACACTGTGTGTAAGTGCACATAACCTCCTGCTTCATACACTGTGTGTAAGTACACATAACCTCCTATTTCATACACTGTGTAAGTACACATACTACCTGCTTCATACACCGTGTGTAAGTACACGTAACCAGCTTCATACACTGTGTGTAAGTACACATAACCTCCTACTTCATACAATGTGTGTAAGTACACTTACTACCTGCGTCATAAACTATACGTTCTGTCATTTTCTTCAAGCATTGTGATGCGCAGTTTGTTAAACATATAAAAAAAATTACACTGCCAACCCCCAAATTAAAGATTAAACTAAGTTGATGTTTCATCTCGACTTTGAGGGTTAGTTGCAGTCTGTTGCAGGATCGGTATTGTTGCAGCCACGATATTGTTGCAGCCACGATATTGTTGCAGCCACGATATTGTTGCAGCCACGATATTGTTGCAAACACGGTATTGTTGCAACCACGATATTGTTGCAGACACGGTATTGTTACAGCCATGTTATTGTTGTTGCCATGGTATTATTACAACCATGGTATTGTTGATGCCATGGTATTGTTACAACCATGGTATTGGTGCAGCCTTGGCATTGTTACAACCATGGTACTGTTGCAGCCATGGTATTGTTACACCCATGGTATTGTTGCAGCCATGTTATTGTTGTTGCCATGGTATTATTAAAACCATGGTATTGTTGATGCCATGGTATTGTTACAACCATGGTATTGGTGCAGCCTTGGTATTGTTACAGCCATGGTACTGTTGCAACCATGGCATTGTTACAGCCATGGTATTGTTGCAGCCATGGTATTGTTGCAACCATGGTATTGATGCAGCCATGGTATTGTTGCAGTCACTATATTGTTACAACCATGGTATTGTTGCTGCCATGGTATTGTTACAACCATGGTATTGTTGCAGCCATGCCATGGTATTGTTGCACAACCATGGTATTGTTGTGCATGCCTTGGTATTGTTACAGCCATGGTACTGTTGCAGCCATGGTATTGTTGCAGCCATGGTATTGTTACAACCCTGCTATGGTATTGTTACAGTATTGTTACTGCCATGGTATTATTACAACCATGTATTGTTGCAGCCATGGTATTGTTACAACCATGGTATTGTTGCAGCCATGGTATTTTTACAACCATGGTATTGTTGCAGCCATGGTATTGTTACACCCATGGTATTGTTACAACCATGGTATTGTTGCAGCCATGGTATTGTTACAACCATGGTATTGTTGCAGCCATGGTATTGTTACAACCATGGTATTGTTGCAGCCATGGTATTGTTACAACCATGGTATTGTTGCAGCCATGGTATTGTTACAACCATGGTATTGTTGCAGCCATGGTATTGTTACAACCATGGTATTGTTGCAGCCATGGTATTGTTGCAACCATGGTATTGATGCAGCCATGGTATTGTTGCAGTCACTATATTGTTACAACCATGGTATTGTTGCTGCCATGGTATTGTTACAACCATGGTATTGGTGCAGCCTTGGTATTGTTACAGCCATGGTACTGTTGCAGCCATGGCATTGTTGCAGCCATGGTATTGTTACAACCATGGTATTGTTGCTGCTATGGTATTGTTACAACCATCGTATTGTTACTGCCATGGTATTATTACAACCATGGTATTGTTGCAGCCATGGTATTGTTACAACAATGGTATTGTTGCAGCCATGGTATTGTTACAACCATGGTATTGTTGCTGCCATGGTATTGTTACAACCATGGTATTGTTGCAGCCATGGTATTGTTACAACCATGGTATTGTTGCAGCCATGGTATTGTTACAACCATGGTATTGTTGCAGCCATGGTATTGTTACAACCGCGGTATTGTTGCAGCCATGGTATTGTTACAACCATGGTACTGTTGCAGCCATGGTATTGTTACAATCATGGTATTGTTGCAGCCATGGTATTGTTACAACCATGGTATTGTTGCAGCCATGGTATTGTTACAACCATGGTATTGTTGCAACCATGGTATTGTTACAACCACGATATTGCTGCAGCCACGGTATTGTTTCAGTCACTATATTGTTACCATGGTATTGTTGCTGCCATGGTATTGTTACAACCATGGTATTGGTGCAGCCTTGGTATTGTTACAGCCATGGTACTGTTGCAGCCATGGCATTGTTACAGCCATGGTATTGTTACAGCCATGATATTGTTGCAGCCATGGTATTTTGCAGCTATAGCATTGTTGCTGCCATGGTATTGTTACAGCCATGGTATTGTTGCAGCCATGGTATTGTTACAACCATGGTATTGTTGCTGCCATGGTATTGTTACAACCATGGTATTGTTACTGCCATTGCATTATTACAACCATGGTAAGGTTGCAGCCATGGTATTGTTACAACCATGGTATTGTTGCAGCCATGGTATTGTTACATCCATGGTATTGTTGCAGCCATGGTATTGTTACAACCATGGTATTGTTGCACCCATGGTATTTTTACAACCATGGTATTGTTGCAGCCACGGTATTGTTACAACCATGGTATTGTTGCAGCCATGGTATTGTTACAACCATGGTAAGGTTGCAGCCATGGTATTGTTACAACCATGGTATTGTTGCAGCCATGGTATTGTTACAACCATGGTATTGTTGCAGCCATGGTATTGTTACAACCATGGTATTGTTGCAGCCATGGTATTGTTACAACCATGGTATTGTTGCAGCCATGGTATTGTTACAACCATGGTATTGTTGCAGCCATGGTATTGTTACAACCATGATATTGCTGCAGCCACGGTATTGTTGCATCACTATATTGTTGCAGCCACGGTATTGTTTCATCCATGGTATTGTTGCAGCCATCGTATTGTTACATCCATGGTATTGTTGCTGCCATGATATTGTTGCAGCTACGATATTGTTGCAGCCGCATTATTGTTGCAGCTACGACATTATTGCAATGACGGTGTTGGTGCAACCACAATATTGGTGCAGCCATGATATTGTTGTAGCCACGATATTGCTGTAGCCACGATATTGCTGTAGCCACGATATTGCTGTAGCCTCGATATTGCTGTAGCCACGCCACGATATTGCTGTAGCCACGATATTGCTGTAGCCACAGTATTGCTGCAGCCACGGTATTCCTCATAGAAAAATAAACAAAGCTATTTATAGGTCTGTATGTTTTTTTTCCAACCTTGTGCACAAAATGCAAACGTATGTGTAAATATTGCAGAAATATGGAGCGACCAGTGACCTTCTGGTACACGAAGGACCAGCCCATCTTCGAAAACAATGAAGACTTACCCGACTCAACCATTGACGTGACACGCATCCCAGCAGGCTCGGAGACGCCTCCCTGTCTCAAGATCGCCTCCAAGATGTTTGAGCAATGCGAGAAAGCCAACTGGGAGTTCCTGAGGGTGTCGCTGCCTGTGGTCTGTGATCAGGTCTTCATAGAGTGAGTGAAATTAATTTCTATTGAGAAAGTTGATTGAAAAGTGAAAGTTCCAGTTCGTCCTAAGATTTATAATTAACTTATTTACTCATTTAAATAATAAATTTAAAAGGCATACGAAATAATAAGCCAAAATAAATTATGTTTTCCCCGATATTATAAACATACGTACATATAGCATCACACTTACTATGTTCAAGTTTTCGTGTGCGGTTGTAGTGGCCATATTCACTCAGAAATGCTTCTCATGACTTAAAGATAATATAACCAACCAAACCTAAATAATATATCTTAAATAACAATTTTAGAGAATTTCGAGGAGTTGCACAACAACCAATGGTCCATTTATGATGATATAAGTATTTAAGTCTTGATAATGGTGATATAATTTCTGGATCATAGTAATACTGACATAATCTATCCCCTTGCTTGTGAGGACAACAACTCTGCCCTTGATAATGACACTGTCTTTCCCCATGACAGTGAGGACAACAACTGCCCTTGATAATGACAATGTCTTTCCCCATGACAGTGAGGACAACAACGCTGCTCTTGATAATGACACTATCTTTCCCCATGACAGTGAGGACAACTCTGCCCTTGATAATGACACTGTCTTTCCCCATGACAGTGAGGACAACAACTACCCTTGATAATGACACTGTCTTTCCCCATGACAGTGAGGACAACAACGCTGCTCTTGATAATGACACTATCTTTCCCCATGACAGTGAGGACAACAACGCTGCTCTTGATTATGAGACTATTTTTCCCCATGACAATGAGGACACCAACTCTGTCCTTGGTAATAACACTATCTCTCTCCGTGACACACAGTGAGGAGGAAAAGGCAGCTCGCTGGCAGGAAGTGAGAAACCGTCAACACAGGATCCAGCACGGGGACGTGCAACCCTCCATAGCCTTCCAGAGCTCCCTTGTTGACACAGGCTTCTCACTCTCTGATATCAAAGGTGCGTTTACCGATATCCACCGATATCCTACAGAGGCAGGGTGACCTAAAAAGAAAAGTCAAAGTTTTTATACACGGATGGTTTACGGAGGAAGAATTCTGTTTCACTTCCCCTAATATTAATATATACCCAGGGAGGTACTACCGTCCTGCCAAGTGAGTGTAAAACGAAAGCCTGTAATTGTTTTACATGATGGTAGGATTGCTGATGTCTTTTGTCTGTCTCATAAATATGCAAGATTACAGGCATGTCTTGCTACTTCTACTTACACTTAGGTCACACTACACATACATATACACATTTATTCATACACACTCATCTGAGTTTTCTTTGATTTTATCTTAATAGTTCTTGGTCTTATTAATTTTCCTTTTATATCCATGGGGAAGTGGAATAAGAATCTTTCCTCCGTAAGCCATGCGTGTTGTAAAAGTCAACTAAAATGCCGGGAACAATGGGCTAGTAACCCCTTTTCCTGTAAAGATTACTAAAAAGAATAAGAAGAAGAAAATTGTCAAAGTGGGAAGTCTGAATGTGCGTGGATGTTGTGCAGATGATAAGAAAGAGATGATTGTGGATGTTATGAATGAGAAGAAGCTGGATGTCCTGGCTTTAAGTGAAACAAAGCTGAAGGGGGTGGGAGAGTTTCAATGGAGAGGAATAAATGGGATTAGGTCAGGGGTTTCAAATAGAGTTAGAGCTAAAGAAGGAGTAGCAATAATGTTGAAGGATAAGCTATGGCAGGAAAAGAGGGACTATAAATGTATTAATTCAAGGATTATGTGGAGTAAAATAAAGATTGGATGTGAAAAGTGGGTTATAATAAGCGTGTATGCACCTGGAGAAGAGAGAAGTGTAGAGGAGAGAGAGAGATTTTGGGAAATGTTGAGTGAATGCGTGGGGAGTTTTGAATCAAGTGTGAGAGTAATGGTGGTTGGGGATTTCAATGCTAAAGTGGGTAAAAATGTTATGGAGGGAGTAGTAGGTAAATTTGGGGTGCCAGGGGTAAATGTAAATGGGGAGCCTTTAATTGAGCTATGTGTAGAAAGAAATTTGGTAATAAGTAATACATATTTTATGAAAAAGAGGATAAATAAATATACAAGGTATGATGTAGCACGTAATGAAAGTAGTTTATTAGATTATGTATTGGTGGATAAAAGGTTGATGGGTAGGCTCCAGGATGTACATGTTTATAGAGGGGCAACTGATATATCGGATCATTATTTAGTTGTAGCTACAGTTAGAGTAAGAGGTAGATGGGAAAAGAGGAAGGTGGCAACAACAAGTAAGAGGGAGGTGAAAGTGTATAAACTAAGGGAGGAGGAAGTTCGGGCGAGATATAAGCGACTATTGGCAGAAAGGTGGGATAGTGCAAAGATGAGTAATGGGGGGGTTGAAGAGGGTTGGAATAGTTTTAAAAATGCAGTATTAGAATGTGGGGCAGAAGTTTGTGGTTATAGGAGGGTGGGTGCAGGAGGAAAGAGGAGTGATTGGTGGAATGATGAAGTAAAGGGTGTGATAAAAGAGAAAAAGGTAGCTTATGAGAGGTTTTTACAAAGCAGAAGTGTTATAAGAAGAGCAGAATATATGGAGAGTAAAAGAAAGGTAAAGAGAGTGGTGAGAGAGTGCAAAAGGAGAGCAGATGATAGAGTGGGAGAGGCACTGTCAAGAAATTTTAATGAAAATAAGAAAAAATTTTGGAGTGAGTTAAACAAGTTAAGAAAGCCAAGGGAAAATATGGATTTGTCAGTTAAAAACAGAGTAGGGGAGTTAGTAGATGGGGAGATGGAGGTATTAGGTAGATGGCGAGAATATTTTGAGGAACTTTTAAATGTTAAGGAAGAAACAGAGGCAGTAATTTCATGCACTGGTCAGGGAGGTATACCATCTTTTAGGAGTGAAGAAGAGCAGAATGTAAGTGTGGGGGAGGTACGTGAGGCATTACGTAAAATGAAAGGGGGTAAAGCAGCTGGTACTGATGGGATCATGACAGAAATGTTAAAAGCAGGGGGGGATATAGTGTTGGAGTGGTTGGTACTTTTGTTCAATAAATGTATGAAAGAGGGGAAGGTACCTAGGGATTGGCGGAGAGCATGTATAGTCCCTTTATATAAAGGGAAAGGGGACAAAAGAGACTGTAAAAATTATAGAGGAATAAGCTTACTGAGTATACCAGGAAAAGTGTACGGTAGGGTTATAATTGAAAGAATTAGAGGTAAGACAGAATGTAGGATTGCGGATGAGCAAGGAGGTTTCAGAGTGGGTAGGGGATGTGTAGATCAAGTGTTTACATTGAAGCATATATGTGAACAGTATTTAGATAAAGGTAGGGAAGTTTTTATTGCATTTATGGATTTAGAAAAGGCATATGATAGAGTGGATAGAGGAGCAATGTGGCAGATGTTGCAAGTATATGGAATAGGTGGTAAGTTATTAAATGCTGTAAAGAGTTTTTATGAAGATAGTGAGGCTCAGGTTAGGGTGTGTAGAAGAGAGGGAGACTATTTCCCGGTAAAAGTAGGTCTTAGACAGGGATGTGTAATGTCACCATGGTTGTTTAATATATTTATAGATGGGGTTGTTAAGGAAGTAAATGCTAGGGTGTTTGGGAGAGGGGTGGGATTAAATTATGGGGAATCAAATTCAAAATGGGAATTGACACAGTTACTTTTTGCTGATGATACTGTGCTTATGGGAGATTCTAAAGAAAAATTGCAAAGGTTAGTGGATGAGTTTGGGAATGTGTGTAAAGGTAGAAAGTTGAAAGTGAACATAGAAAAGAGTAAGGTGATGAGGGTGTCAAATGATTTAGATAAAGAAAAATTGGATATCAAATTGGGGAGGAGGAGTATGGAAGAAGTGAATGTTTTCAGATACTTGGGAGTTGACGTGTCGGCGGATGGATTTATGAAGGATGAGGTTAATCATAGAATTGATGAGGGAAAAAAGGTGAGTGGTGCGTTGAGGTATATGTGGAGTCAAAAAACGTTATCTATGGAGGCAAAGAAGGGAATGTATGAAAGTATAGTAGTACCAACACTCTTATATGGGTGTGAAGCTTGGGTGGTAAATGCAGCAGCGAGGAGACGGTTGGAGGCAGTGGAGATGTCCTGTTTAAGGGCAATGTGTGGTGTAAATATTATGCAGAAAATTCGGAGTGTGGAAATTAGGAGAAGGTGTGGAGTTAATAAAAGTATTAGTCAGAGGGCAGAAGAGGGGTTGTTGAGGTGGTTTGGTCATTTAGAGAGAATGGATCAAAGTAGAATGACATGGAAAGCATATAAATCTATAGGGGAAGGAAGGCGGGGTAGGGGTCGTCCTCGAAAGGGTTGGAGAGAGGGGGTAAAGGAGGTTTTGTGGGTAAGGGGCTTGGACTTCCAGCAAGCGTGCGTGAGCGTGTTAGATAGGAGTGAATGGAGACGAATGGTACTTGGGACCTGACGATCTGTTGGAGTGTGAGCAGGGTAATATTTAGTGAAGGGATTCAGGGAAACCGGTTATTTTCATATAGTCGGACTTGAGTCCTGGAAATGGGAAGTACAATGCCTGCACTTTAAAGGAGGGGTTTGGGATATTGGCAGTTTGGAGGGATATGTTGTGTATCTTTATATGTGTATGCTTCTAGACTGTTGTATTCTGAGCACCTCTGCAAAAACAGTGATAATGTGCGGGTGTGGTGAAAGTGTTGAATGATGATGAAAGTATTTTCTTTTTGGGGATTTTCTTTCTTTTTTGGGTCACCCTGCCTCGGTGGGAGACGGCCGACTTGTTGAAAAAAAAAAAAAAAAATATATATATATATATATATATATATATATATATATATATATATATATATATATATATATATATATATATATATATATATATATATAATTAGGGGTACGCCAAAGTATCGGTATCGGTGAAAATAAGTGGAAGATACCAACCAATAGTTTTAAAACGTTAATATTAAACATACTTAAAAATAGCGAAACTAACACTACCATTGTGAGAGTTACACACACACACACACACACACACACACACACACACACTTCAACTTCTTATTAATGATCGTATTCTGGAGCAGCAGAGAGTAATATAAGACATTATTGCTAATTGCAGTTAAATAGTAAGCCACTTGAGTCACTCTCCTCTGTCCTGCAGTAAACCAGAGGTTCTTAAGAACAAAGTAACCTACCAAAACTCAAGCTCATTCACAATATACCTACTCACTGGAAAAGAGCTTATTGACTGTTACATCCAATCTGTGAACAAAAATTGACCTTCTGGTGACGGAACTTCCTTTCTTGGTACACCGCTGTGCTGGCGGGAGGCAGCCCGTGTGTTAAACCCTAAAATAATATCAAGGTGTGTTGGTTCCTTACAGAGCTTCACTACAGCAATGAGGAAGGTGTTGAAGCTGACGAAAACCTGGCTAGGAAGAGCGCCCCGGCAGACAAGCCTTCCACTGACCCTGGTAAGCGCTCTAGCAAGACGTGTGTTCTCAACATTCATTTCCCATATCTGGAATATCCTAGCAATAGAGAACGCACATAGCAAATTATT
Source organism: Cherax quadricarinatus (assembly GCF_038502225.1). NCBI lineage: Eukaryota > Metazoa > Arthropoda > Malacostraca > Decapoda > Parastacidae > Cherax > Cherax quadricarinatus. The sequence continues at coordinate 52,986,330 of NC_091296.1, read as the reverse complement.
ATGCAACTTGCATTTTCCTTTCCAGCTTGACATTATAGGAATATAAACTTAGGAGGAGATTCATTAATAGGGACAAAATTATTTGTGTTGCTATATAAGACTAGTAGCTGTAGCGAGAAAATCCATCCTTGATATAAGCCCATCCTTTAGATAAATCCATCCTTGATATAAGCCCATCCTTTAGATAAATCCATCCTTGATATAAGCCCATCCTTTAGATAAATCCATCCTTGATATAGGCCTATCCTTTAGATAAATCCATCCTTGATATAGGCCTATCCTTTAGATAAATCCATCCTTGATATAGGCCTATCTTTTAGATAAATCCATCCTTGATATAAACCCATCCTTTAGATAAATCCATCCTTGATATAGGCCTATCCTTTAAATAAACCCATCCTTGATATAAAAACCATCCTTGATGCAAGTGTACCTCGAGTGTGTGTACCATCATTCTGAGAGTGTAGCATCATTCTGAGAGAGTGTAGCATTATTCTGAGTGTAGCATCATTCTGAGAGAGCGTAGCATCATTCTGAGAGTGTAGCATTATTCTGAGAGTATGGCAGCATTCTGAGAGTGTAGCGTTATTCTGAGAGTGTAGCATCATTCTGAGGGAGTGTAGCATTATTTCGAGAGAATGTAGCATTATTCTGAGAGTGTAGCATTATTCTGAGAGTGTAGCATTATTCTGAGAAAGTGTAGCATCATTCTGAGAGTATGGCAGCATTCTGAGAGAGTGTAGCGTTATTCTGAGAATGTAGCATTATTCTGAGAGAGTGTAGCGTTATTCTGAGAGTGTAGCATCATTCTGAGAGAGTGTAGCATCATTCTGAGAGAGTGTAGCATTATTCTGAGAGAGTGTAGCATTATTCTGAGAGAGTGTAGCATTATTCTGAAAGAGTGTAGCATTATTCTGAGAGAGTGTAGCATTATTCTGAGAGAGTGTAGCATTATTCTGAGAGAGTGTAGCATTATTCTGAGAGAGTGTAGCATTATTCTGAGAGTGTAGCTTTATTCTGAGAGTGTAGCACTATTCTGAGAGAGTGTAGCATTATTCTGAGAGAGTGTAGCATTATTCTGAGAGAGTGCAGCATTATTCTGAGAGTGTAGCATTATTCTGAGAGTGTACCATCATTCTGAGAGAGTGTAGCATTATTCTGAGAGTGTACCATCATTCTGAGAGAGTATAGCATTATTCTGAGAGAGTGTAGCATTATTCTGAGAGTGTACCATCATTCTGAGAGAGTATAGCATTATTCTGAGAGAGTGTAGCATTATTCTGAGAGTGTACCATCATTCTGAGAGAGTATAGCATTATTTTGAGAGTGTAGCATTATTTTGAGAGTGTAGCATTATTTTGAGAGTGTAGCATTATTTTGAGGGAGTGTAGCTTTATTCTGAGAGTGTAGCACTATTCTGAGAGAGTGTAGCATTATTCTGAGAGAGTGTAGCATCATTCTGAGTGTGCATCCTCAGTGTGGTGACAGTGTAATATCACTGTTTCAGTGTTGTATCCTAATGTTGTCTCACTGTTGTAGTGTAGTGTCACTTATAGTGTAGTGTCACTGTTATAATGTAGTGTCACTGTAATAATGTAGTGACACTGTTTTAATGTAGTGTCACTGTTATAATGTAGTGTCACTGTTATAATGTAGTGTCACTGTAATAATGTAGTGACACTGTTATAATGTAGTGTCACTTTTAGTGTAGTGTCACTGGTATAGTGTAGTGTCACTGTTATAGTGTGATGTCACTGTTGTAGTGTAGTGTCACTGTTATAGTGTAATATCGCTTATAATGTCATGTAACTTATAGTGTGATGTCGCTCTTATAGTGTAATGTCCTGTTATAGTATAGTGTCACTGTTATAGTGTAATGTCACTGTTATAGCGTAGTGTCACTGTTATAGTGTAATGTCACTATTATAGCGTAGTGCCACTGTTATAGTGTAATGTCACTGTTATAGTGTAGTGTCACTGTTATAGTGTAATGTCACTGTTATAGCGTAGTGTCACTGTTATAGTGTAATGTCACTTATAGCGTAGTATCACTGTTATAGTGTAATGTCACTGTTATAGTGTAGTGTCACTGTTATAGCGTAGTGTCACTGTTATAGTGTAATGTCACTTATAGCGTAGTATCACTGTTATAGTGTAATGTCACTGTTATAGTGTAGTGTCACTGTTATGGTGTAGTGTCACTTATAGTGTAGTATAACAGTTATAGAGAAATGTTATAGTCCTTTACTTTTACTCAGCTCTATTATACTGTGTGTGTGTTAAGTTTTTCTTCGACATATTAGTCCTGCTCACACTCCAAGAGCTCGTCAGGTCGCAAATACCATTCGTCTCCGTTCACTCCTATTTAACACGCTCACGCACGCTTCCTGGAAGCCCAAGCCCCTCGCCCACAAAACCTCCTTTCCCAATAACTCAGGTGTGTGTGTGTGTGTGTTCTTCAGGTACAATGTCTACAGAGGTGACAGGGGAGACACAGGAGGCCACGCCGGAACCTGCGGAAAGAAAAAAGCGTGGCAAGTCACCATTCAGGTGAGTGAACCCAGGTGAAGGTGACGGAGTGGAGAGAGTGACGACTCTAGCCTCACCAGGATTCAATCTTGCGTCACACGTTCCACCTGTAAACATGCATATCCCTCATCAACTAGTGTCAGAGCTTTTAGCATCACTAACTCTTGTAAGGCACTGTATAATTCAGTAGTGTTAATATCTTCCCAGTGATTGCAAATTTCTCTTATGGATCTCCACAATACATTCAATACTCCCTCCCTCCTCCCCCATCAAATGTATTATGGAAATCATGTGTGTTCGTTTTAAGCCTGAGGTGCAGCGGGTTTAACATAGAACTATACACTGCTGCAACTGAGTGTCTCTCTTGCAAGCATGGACCTGATACGAGAGGACCTGACGGAGCGACGCCTGAGGTTCAAGAGCAGGTGAGTGTGTTCTTACAGAGTGGTAACCCCGCAGACGAGAGCACCGGTGGGGCTGCTGTCAACTTCTTAACGCTTCCTTCTCACGTGATATACTGGAAATATGGATTGTTGTTGCATGTTGCCTACTCAAGGGGACAAGATTTAACATTTTGGCTTACTAGGGTGGGCAGGGGTGGCGTTGGATCCCTCACTGACCTTGTGTTCCCTCCGCCGGCTGGACTGAGCAGACAGTTCCACACTGCCGTGACCGCCGTCATGGCTGCCAGGTACTCATGCCTCTCCTTCTCATGTCAAAGCACGTATATATATTCCACACTTCTGCATCAGCCAGGCGCTGCCCGGGGCGACCAGTGGCATTACCCCCGGAGCCTGGGTCAGCAGCTCCCACTTTCTGAGACACCTATCAGCATCTAGAATCTGCAGTACTTAGCAGCACCCAGAGTCTGAGGCACCTAGCAGCTGCCAAGTGTTAGGTACCTTGTAGTACCCAGAGTCTGAGACACCTAGCAGCTGCCAGTGTTAGGCACCTTGCAGTACCCAGAGTCTGAGGCACTAGTAACAGCGTCCAGACTCTGAAGCACCTAGCACAACCTAGAGTCTAAGGCACCTTGCAGCACAGAGTTTGAGACTCCTAGCGGCTGTCAGGGACTTGGACACCTAGCAGCAACTAGTTTTAGGCACCTAGCAGCACAGAGTCTTTGACACTATGATCACGCCTGCCACCACAGCTTGCTATTCAAGTGTCTTTGGCTTATATGTAATTGTTTACCGTGTCGAAAGCAAACATTCTTCCGTACTGGCGCACACCAGAGGTCGCCTCACTATTGTTCCTGCTGTACAGACACCTCCAAACTCTCTTTAATCCAAAAAATTACTTTATTGTTAACCATATTTATTGCATCTCATGAGCGGAGTGTCGTGAAAATGTTGCTTGGGTAAGCAAATGACACTGGAAACCTTTTTGATGAAGGTGAAATGTGAAAATTGGTACTTATTTGTTCTTACTGATTCACGTAACAAAACAGCCTTGAAGGGTTGGCAAATGTCGAGGGGAGGGGAGTGAAAGGTATTCTGTTCCTGCTCAGAATTTCTTCATGGGGACTTTGTTTAATGTTAGGTAAGAGGACACAGATGCAACTAATGTGGAATTTTATTGTGGCAACATTTTGCTCTCTAGGAGCTTTGTCAAAGCTCCTGGAGAGCAAAACGTTACCACAGTAAAATGTCACATTAATTGCATCTGTGTTCTTTTACCTAACATTTTATCGGTAATTCTACCATTATTACTGTTTCATGCCGATTAAGCAAGTGTACTGAGGATAATAAATCACTACCCATGGTAGTGAGTCCTGAAACTCCCAGGCCAGTGCGTTAACCACGGTTGCGTGTTCCAGTGAAAGATTATCAGGTGATGATACATTCTTAACAAGTTTCAATTGCAAATTCACTGAAACCTAAATGAGGAAAGTGCAGAATGATGGATAAAATTACATAATGTGTTAACCAAAGATTTATTTTTCTTTTCGAATGGAGTATTGTTTATAAAGCATTGCCTTTTATGAATGCATGCCACTGCAGTGTGTAATATATCTTAGTTAAATGTTATAGCAGTAATTGAAGCGTATCTTAAGGAATAATCATTCATGCATTGGGAGTGGCTGAGGCACTGAGTGGGAGATATGGTGAGTGAAGTGTGGATGGCAGCCTCCTACAGCCTTCCAACTCGGGGTAGCTGCTGGCTTCCAGTCCATAGTCTCTGCAGGCTTCCAGCTCTGGGTAGCTGTTGGCTTCCAGTCCCTAGTCTCTGCAGGCTTCTAGTTCTGAGTACCTGCTAGGTTCCAGTTCCTAGTCCCTGCAGGCTTCCAGCTCTGGGTATCTGCTAGGTTCCAGTTCCGGGGCCCGGCTTGCGTCTAGTCCTGGGTCTTGCTTCCATCTCATGGGTCCCTGCTTGCTTCCAGCTTCTGGGACCTGCTGATCTCTAGTCTAGGGGGGCTCTACTGGCTTCCAGTCCTAAACCTCTGCTGGATTCTAATTTTGGGTCCCTGCTGAATTTTAGTCACGGGGCCTTGCTGACCTTAGTCCCAGGTCCCTGCTGCCTTCCAGCTCCGGGGCTCTGCTGGGCTCCAGTCCCGGGCCCCTGGCACTTCGTTTCTTTTCCATATCGTTCTGACAGTTTGATGTGGCATTATACATTTATATACTCCCATTGAAGGACTGCTGTGTGGCAGTGTTCAGGGCTGCTCTGCACTCTTCTAAATGTTCATTACGTATGTATACATGTATGTATATACGCTTTACATGTTCTTTGAGTATACATAGTGGCTTGTTTAATGTAGACTCAGCAAGCAACTTATGCTTTCTTCCCTCTACTCTGGAGATGCGACACCCAAACCTCCACCCACTTCATCAACATTCTCTTTATTCACATATGCAGTGTACTTATTCCCCTTTTTAATGTTTTCTTTGAGTGTTCCGTACTGTTGCTGAAGAGTGAAGAAATATATTTATGATGTATATATATTTTGACTTTTTAAATTTATTTTATACTGTTTAGTGAACTATTTTAAAATATAAATGTTTCTAATAACGTGTGTGTGTGTATATATATATATATATTTTTTTATTTTATTATCACACTGGCCGATTCCCACCAAGGCAGGGTGGCCCGAAAAAGAAAAACTTTCACCATCATTCACTCTATCACTGTCTTGCCAGAAGGGTGCTTTACACTACAGTTTTTAAACTGCAACATTAACACCCGTCCTTCAGAGTGCAGGCACTGTACTTCCCATCTCTAGGACTCAAGTCCGGCCTGCCGGTTTCCCTGAACCCCTTCATAAATGTTACTTTGCTCACACTCCAACAGCACGTCAAGTGTTAAAAACCATTTGTCTCCATTCACTCCTATCAAACGTTCACGCATGCCTGCTGGAAGTCCAAGCCCCTCGCACACAAAACCTCCTTTACCCCCTCCCTCCAACCTTTCCTAGGCCGACCCCTACCCCGCCTTCCTTCCACTACAGACTGATGCACTCTTGAAGTCACTCTGTTTCGCTCCATTCTCTCTACATGTCCGAACCACCTCAACAACCCTTCCTCAGCCCTCTGGACAACAGTTTTGGTAATCCCACACCTCCTCCTAACTTCCAAACTACGAATTCTCTGCATTATATTCACACCACACATTGCCCTCAGACATGACATCTCCACTGCCTCCAGCCTTCTCCTCGCTGCAACATTCATCACCCATGCTTCACACCCATATAAGAGCGTTGGTAAAACTATACTCTCATACATTCCCCTCTTTGCCTCCAAGGACAAAGTTCTTTGTCTCCACAGACTCCTAAGTGCACCACTCACCCTTTTCCCCTCATCAATTCTATGATTCACCTCATCTTTCATAGACCCATCCGCTGATACGTCCACTCCCAAATATCTGAATGCATTCACCTCCTCCATACTCTCTCCCTCCAATCTGATATCCAATCTTTCATCACCTAATCTTTTTGTTATCCTCATAACCTTACTCTTTCCTGTATTCACTTGTAATTTTCTTCTTTTGCACACCCTACCAAATTCAACCACCAATCTCTGCAACTTCTCTTCAGAATCTCCCAAGAGCACCGTGTCATCAGCAAAGAGCAACTGTGACAACTCCCACTTTATGTGTGATTCTTTATCTTTTAACTCCACACCTCTTGCCAAGACCCTCGCATTTACTTCTCTTACAACCCCATCTATAAATATATTAAACAACCACGGTGACATCACACATCCTTGTCTAAGGCCTACTTTTACTGGGAAATAATTTCCCTCTTTCCTACATACTCTAACTTGAGCCTCACTATCCTCGTAAAAACTCTTCACTGCTTTCAGTAACCTACCTCCTACACCATACACCTGCAACATCTGCCACATTGCCCCCCCCCCCATCCACCCTGTCATACGCCTTTTCCAAATCCATAAATGCCACAAAGACCTCTTTAGCCTTATCTAAATGCTGTTCACTTATATGTTTCACTGTAAACACCTGGTCCACACACCCCCTACCTTTCCTAAAGCCTCCTTTTTCATCTGCTATCCTATTCTCCGTCTTACTCTTAATTCTTTCAATAATAACTCTACCATACACTTTACCAGGTATACTCAACAGACTTATCCCCCTATAATTTTTGCACTCTCTTTTGTCCCCTTTGCCTTTATACATAGGAACTATGCATGCTCTCTGCCAATCCCTAGGTACCTTACCCTCTTCCATGCATTTATTAAATAATTGCACCAACCACTCCAAAACTATATCCCCACCTGCTTTTAACATTTCTATCTTTATCCCATCAATCCCGGCTGCTTTACCCCCTTTCATTTTACCTACTGCCTCACGAACTTCCCCCACACTCACAACTGGCTCTTCCTCACTCCTACAAGATGTTATTCCTCCTTGCCCTATACACGAAATCACAGCTTCCCTATCTTCATCAACATTTAACAATTCCTCAAAATATTCCCTCCATCTTCTTAATACCTCTAACTTTCCATTTAATAAATCTCCTCTCCTATTTTTAACTGACAAATCCATTTGTTCTCTAGGCTTTCTTAACTTGTTAATCTCACTCCAAAACTTTTTCTTATTTTCAACAAAATTTGTTGATAACATCTCACCCACTCTCTCATTTGCTCTCTTTTTACATTGCTTCACCACTCTCTTAACCTCTCTCTTTTCTCCATATACTCTTCCCTCCTTGCATCACTTCTACTTTGTAAAAACTTCTCATATGTTAACTTTTATATATATATATATATATATATATATATATATATATATATATATATATATATATATATATATATATATATATATATATATATTATATATATATATTTATATTTATATTATATATATATATATATATATATATATATATATATATATATATATATATTTATATTTATATTATATATATATATATTTATATTATATATATATATATATGCAATAAGATCACAAGAAATAGATAATGCCTTGATATGCACTATAACCTTTTTGAAAACTTAAAATATTTCAACCCCTTTCTTGAACACTCACGTTATAGAGAATAGTAAAAATAATAAACCAAGGAGTTTTATATATCAGAAATGTGACCTCACATGTACTGTAGTACACCTACTGACACACACTCACTGGGTGAGCTAACACCGCAGTGACTGTACATGTACTGTAGTACACCTGCTGACCCACACTCACTGGGTGAGCTAACACCGCAGTGACTGTACATGTACTGTAGTGCCATTACTGACCCACACTCACTGGCTGAGCTAACACCACAGTGACTATACATGTACTGTAGTACATGTAGTACACCTACTGAGCCCCACACACTGGGTGAGCTAACATCACAGTGACTGTACATGTACTGTAGTACACCTGCTGACCCACACTCACTGGGTGAGCTAACACCACAGTGACTGTACATGTACTGTAGTACCCTTACTGACCCACACTCACAGAGAGCTAACATCACAGTGACTGTACAAGTGGACATGTACTGTAGTACCCCCACTGAGAGAGCTAACATCACAGTGACTGTACAAGTGGACATGTACTGTAGTACCCCTCGCTGAGAGAGCTAACATCACAGTGACTGTACAAGTGGACATGTACTGTAGTACCCCTCGCTGAGAGAGCTAACATCACAGTGACTGTACAAGTGGACATGTACTGTAGTACCCCTCACTGAGAGAGCTAACACCGCAGTGACTGTACAAGTGGACATGTACTGTAGTACCCCTCACTGAGAGAGCTAACACCACAGTGACTGTACAAGTGGACATGTACTGTAGTACCCCTCACTGAGAGAGCTAACACCACAGTGACTGTACAAGTGGACATGTACTGTAGTACCCCTCACTGAGAGAGCTAACACCACAGTGACTGTACAAGTGGACATGTACTGTAGTACCCCTCAGTGAGAGAGCTAACATCACAGTGACTGTACAAGTGGACATGTACTGTAGTACCCCTCACTGAGAGAGCTAACATCACAGTGACTGTACAAGTGGACATGTACTGTAGTACCCCTCACTGAGAGAGCTAACACCACAGTGACTGTACAAGTGGACATGTACTGTAGTACCCCTCACTGAGAGAGCTAACATCACAGTGACTGTACAAGTGGACATGTACTGTAGTACCCCTCACTGAGAGAGGTAACATCACAGTGACTGTACAAGTGGACATGTACTGTAGTACCCCTCACTGAGAGAGCTAACATCACAGTGACTGTACAAGTGGACATGTACTGTAGTACCCCTCGCTGAGAGAGCTAACACCACAGTGACTGTACAAGTGGACATGTACTGTAGTACCCCTCACTGAGAGAGCTAACACCGCAGTGACTGTACAAGTGGACATGTACTGCAGTACCCCTCATTGAGAGAGCTAACACCACAGTGACTGTACAAGTGGACATGTACTGTAGTACCCCTCACTGAGAGAGCTAACATCACAGTGACTGTACAAGTGGACATGTACTGTAGTACCCCTCACTGAGAGAGCTAACATCACAGTGACTGTACAAGTGGACATGTACTGTAGTACCCCTCACTGAGAGAGCTAACACCACAGTGACTGTACAAGTGGAAATGTACTGTAGTACCCCTCACTAAGAGAGCTAACATCACAGTGACTGTACAAGTGGACATGTACTGTAGTACCCCTCACTGAGAGAGCTAACACCACAGTGACTGTACAAGTGGAAATGTACTGTAGTACCCCTCACTAAGAGAGCTAACATCACAGTGACTGTACAAGTGGACATGTACTGTAGTACCCCTCACTGAGAGAGCTAACACCACAGTGACTGTACAAGTGGACATGTACTGTAGTACCCCTCACTGAGAGAGCTAACATCACAGTGACTGTACAAGTGGACATGTACTAGAGCTAACATCACAGTGACTGTACAAGTGGACATGTACTAGAGCTAACATCGCAGTGACTGTACAAGTGGACATGTACTGTAGTACCCCTCACTGAGAGAGCTAACATCACAGTGACTGTACATGAGAGGTCGCATCTCTGATATATAAGAACACTCTTGCTTGATCACTTTTGTTATTTCTTCATAATGTGAGAGATCACGAAAGCGTTTGAAATATTGCTTTTTATGCTCACACACACGTTATTTTTGTGATTTTTTGAGGGCTAAGTTGCGTGTATTGGTTAACATGTGCTGTGATGTACGTCAGGTTCTTCAGTAAGAAGCGTGAGGCGAGTGCTGACCGGGGCAGGAGCAGCAAGGGTCGTACACCAGAACCCTCAGGCAACACACTGGAGGTTCCTCGACCTGCGAGGAAGAACCGCTCTCCCTCCGTCAGGCTCACGCAGGGCATGGATGCCAAGCTTGTACCTCCAGCCATCCCTGAGAGACAGGTTATTATTATTATTATTATTATTAATATTATTATTATTATTATTATTATTATTATTATTATATTATTATTATTATTATTATTATTATTATTATTATTATTATTATTATTATTATTATTATTATTGTACTTTAATCAACTGAGATAGTTTGGTAGTACATTAATCCCACGTATGGTCGAGACTTCGCCGTGTTAGTCATCTGTTCGTCAGGAAAGAGGATGGTGTCGTCAGACGACAAGCCGTTCAGTGGTTAAGCACTTGCTGGCTTAACCCAACTACGTTCTCAACCACATTCGGAATGGATTATTACACAGTTGTTTTTCCTAAGTGGAATAAAAAATACTTTGACCAATATGGAAACTATTGAAAACGAGGTCGTCTTTAATAAAGAGTGTATGGTACTATACACCTCTCGCATCCAGTGTATCCCAAGATGATGATACATTTACCTGTATCCTAAGATAATTCAACAATAACATAAGCTGTCATTGGTCTTATAAACCACAACAGTAACATTAGCTGTCAGTGACATAAACCACAACAATAACAAGAATTGCTTTTGAAGTCTAATGTGAGAATCGCACGTTAAACTTTCTTAGCCACAGTGAGATACTGACAATGATCAGAAGGATGGTCTGCTTTGAAGCTAAAGGACTGGACATGTTATGAGTAATATTACTTTAACATGGCTGTAGTGATGACATGGGATGTGATGTTGCTTGCAGGGAGCCACGGAGGAGCTACGGGAGGAGGAGCTGTTTGATCCTGAGTGCCTCAAGTTGATGAACGAGTACTTCTACGGAGTCAGGATCTTCCCAGGTCAGGACCCTGCCCACGTCTACATCGGCTGGGTGACCACACAGTACCACATCCACGACACCGCCTTCGACCAGAGTAAGGTCCGCTCCGTCATCGTTCAGGAATACACTGAGGACGGACACATCCAGAACGCGTGAGTACTCAATGGTTCTTGCCCCGCTGTTATCCGTAACCTATTACTCATCCATCTCCCTTTTGCCACCTGATGCCCTCGCTTCCTTCCTGCCCTGCAGCGCTGTATAGTCCTTGTGGCTTAGCGCTTCTTTTTGATTATAATAATAATAATAATCTTGCCACCTGAAACACTTTAATGGCCCTGTATTCACAACCAAAATTGAATATGAAATTCTGCTGACTTTTTTATTCTTCCTTGTTCATTACCAATCTTCTGGTGTTAATGGTCTAAGTCAGATCGATTCCTTGATGCCGGTGAAGGGATCTTGATCCAAAGAGTTGGATTTACCCTTTTCTTTCTTGGATCGAGCGTAAATAATAAGTAAGCAAGTTTATTCAGGTATAGGCAAATACAGTTACATAGATTATCATAAATAGCAGCATATGTGTAGAGAACCTAGGATAACCCAAATGCCTACCATACCCTAGGAGCTTTATAACCCATACGGGTTTAGCGTTAAAAAAGATATACATACACACTTCTTTATATTATTATATGAGTAAAGTTTTTGGCTCACATCATTGTTCAACTGCAAATGATGGAGTCAGAAGCCCTGAGTAATGACACTCACCTGTATTAATTGCTCACATTATCTTCATTAATGATGTTCAGATTTCAGGACATTATAGCCACATTTTTTCAAGCACCTTCAGAAAAACAGTAGATGTATTTCTGTCATTGTGCGATCTAATGAAAGTAACTCCGTATTTAAGTCCAGCCTCCTCTACCTTAATGCACGCAAAATGAAGAGTGGAAGGTAGTCATAAAATTTTAAAGAGACTTCACAAATCCTCAGATAGTACCTGTGACCCTCACTCCATTTTTACAATATATTTTTAAACATGTAAAAAAAAGGGTCCCTGGGGATTAATGAACCTCATAGTAACCTCGAACCTCTCTTATAGACGTAGACGTACCCATAAACCCCACCCTAAGAACCCCTAACCTTGGTAAATATGTCAGTATATTAAGATATTAGACGCATAAGTTTAACAGCCAATGTGGTTGTGGCTTCGCACAGCGTGGAGCGTCACAGTTGCTACATGTTCCGTGCTGACGAGCTTCACGCTGAGGTGTCATCTGACACCGGCGGGAAGAGCGCCTCGCAAGGCATGTTCATCGGTTGCTTCATCGACACCTCCACCGGCTTCATCACGCTGCAGTGTGACGGCAAGGACACCCGACACAAGTACCGCATGGAGCCAGGCACCAAGCTCTTCCCAGGGGTCTTCCTCGAGCCGACCAGCAAGGAGGTGCTGCAGATCGAGCTGGGACGCACCCCCAACACGCTGCCTCTCAGTGCTGCTGTGCTCCAGAACAGTGACAAGCATGTTGTGCCTCAGATGCCTCCGCGTCTTAAAGTACAGATACTTAAGGTATGAACCCCATGTTCCTCCTACTTTTATTGTATGTTCCACTGCCCTTCTCTTTTGTACCGTGACTGGAACAATACACAGATAAGCCGCACATATGAGAATGAAACTAATAAAAACGTTTCGGTCCGACTTGGACCATTAACTAGTCACATAAGGGCGAAGGAAGAGGAGGCAGTATATATATATATATATATACTGACCGAAACGTCGTCATTAGTTGCATTGTCCTATGTGTGGGTTATTTGTGTTTTGTTTGGTTCGCTTGTTGCCAAAAAAAAATTACATTCACGTTTGAGACTGTTATACCAAAAAATTCATTATTTTTCACTTGTATTCGTTCAGATTCGTCTTCCTCGCCTCTGACCAGAACGCCAACCTATCTACATTGCTCTTCATGAATCACGAAATCGTAATGACACGATTGCAAACAAACAATACCACGGGCGGGATTTGAACCCGCGGTCAAAGTCTCAAAACTCCAGTCCGTCGCGTTAGCCACTGGACTCTGACCACGGGTTCAAATCCCACCCGTGGTATGGTTTCTCTTCATGAAGGTTCCAAGTGTTCCTTGTGTGTTCCACCTGTGCATTGAGTTTGTCGAGATTTACAACACGGCCCAGATTCTCTAAATATAACACCACTCACAACACACCCCACACAGTTAGAATATGACCCCTGTTCTCAGAATGAGACCAACACACAGAATAAGACCTATACATTCAGAATAGGGCGCACGCTCTCAGAATAAAACCCGTCCACTTCGAGTTGGACCACCACCTTACTAGTGGTCATGGCGGTACTGATTGTATTTTGTTATATTACCAGTGGCCTTGATTATGTAGTTATGTTACAGCCTTACCAGTGGTCCAGAGTGACAGTGCTGACTGTTTTGCTATCTTAAAGCCTTTCCGGTGGTGCAGGGTGACAATACTGACTGTTTTGTTATCTTACAGCCTTTCCAGTGGTCCAGGGTGCCAAATACATCACTCAAGATTCACGCTCTCAAACTCTCCGACATCCGCGGGTGGTCTATGCTGGCCGAAGACCCAGTGCCGATGCTCGCCCTCCACATCCCGGAGGAGGACCGATGCATCGACATCCTCGAACTGATCGAATACGACAAGCTGCTCAGCTTCCACGCGCAGACGCTAGCACTCTACTGCGCGGTGTGCTACCAGAGCAACTATCGCGCAGCGCACACCCTGTGTAATCACGTGGACCAGAAGCAGCTGCTTTACGCTATGCAGAACGAGTATATGTCTGGACCTCTCAGAATGGGCTTCTATAATCTCCTGATATCGTTGCATCTGGAGAGCTTCGCTAATACTATGTAAGTCTCCTTTCAGTTGTATTGATGTGCTCTTTAGGTAGAGAGTGTGAGTGTAGGTAAAACCTGTGAGTGAAGGTAAACCTGTGAGTAAAGATAGAACCTGTGAGCATAGGTAGAACCTGTGAGTGTAGGTAGAACCTGTGAGTGAAGGTAAACTTGTGAGTTTAGGTAGAACCTGTGATTGTAGGTAAAACCTGTGAGTGTAGGTAGAACCTGTGAGTGTAGGTAGAACCTTTGAGTGCAGGTAGAACCTGTGAATGCAGGTAGAACCTGTGAGTGTAGGTAGAACCTGTGAGTGTAGGTAGAACCTGTGAGTGTAGGTAGAACCTGTGAGTGTAGGTAGAACCTGTGAGTGTAGGTAGAACCTGAGTGTAGGTAGAACCTGTGCGTTTTTTTTACCAAACAAGCAGAGTATATAAAGTTTTTAAAGAGCATCTGCCTAAGAGGTTCGACATTGTTATAGATGCAATTCAACCACACTCCATAATAGTAACCATATAACCACAGAGAAGGGGAATTGAATGACAGCTCCAGGCCTTTCGTGTTGCAGTCGACACATTATCAAGAGCTGTAATAGCGAAACAGAAATGGAGTTCAACCCAAATAGTTGATTGCCTGTCTCAGTGAACAAGTTTTAACATAATCGCTACTACAGAGCAGGTTGGTCAATCTTTCATTGACTCTGATCTACTACACAGGTTAGTCTTTTCTGAGAATATTGATTTGCTAATTACACAGAAAAGGAAAATATTATTTATAAAACTGAGGAAAACCCAAGAAATATTTTTTAAGACGGTAGCGTTGTCAGTGCAAGATCATCTACTCCACAGTGTAGTATACATGGAGTTAGGAATAATGAAATGTTAAGACTGTATGTTAACCATGCTAGGAAGTTGAACAATCTTTTAGCATATAGTGGTAGTATACATGGAATTAAGAATAATGAAATGCAAGACTGAATGATGATGAAAGTTTTTCTTTTTTGGGCCACCCGCCGATATGTTAATAAAAAAAAGACTAAATGTTAACTATGCTAGGAAGCTGAACACTCATATAGCATAAGGCGGTTGGTCTCAGCACGCTAATTCTGATTTTCTTATTAACTTATTTATGGAGTGTTAAGTGTTGCGCCTACCAGTGAACTAGACAGATTAGTCTTTCCCTAACGCTTCGGTACCGCTTATTAAATAACGAGACGAAACTGTCGAAAGATGCATAACATTAAATGAGTTATTTTGTGAATGTCCTTGAAATGTAAATATTGTTTAATGTGTTTGATCTATGAGGCTACTTCGTGAGGAAATTTCCAGAACTTAGATAATGCGACGCACACGAGAGATGAGTTATTTGTTAATTGTAACAATACGTATGGAGGTTCGAAAGGCCTGACTTGACATACCATTAATGATATATTCTCCCCTTTATTACCACACCTACAACACTTATGGGCTGGCTATCTTTTTCTGCTGCTTCTTGAATTACTTTCTTGAATCTTTGGCATCTGGCATCTGATGGTAAGTCAGACTGGGTAAACTTGGGCGGCTCTTCCTTTATGAGATGTCTTCATAGGCATACCTGGGCTGACCTTTTATATTCCAGTATCGCAAGCTCTTGACAGTGTGTTGACTGCAACACGAAAGGCCTAGAGCTGTCATTCAACTCCCCCACTCTGTGGTTGTTTTGTATTTGTTATCGCTAGGTTACGATTATTGCATTGCTATAGATAAAAACGCAGATGCCTTTGACTACTGCTTGTTCATTACTGACGATGGTCTTCCTGCAGGGAGGTGACCCACAATGAGTTCATCGTGCCCCTGAGTAACGAGCTGAAGGAAATCTATAGTGAGGAAGGCATGGGTAACTCCATGTCTGCCACACACACTGAGTCTATCCGGCCCATCATGACTATGTCAGACATCAGGTTCGTGTCCGTGGTAATGTTGTTCAGCTCACACAACACCAGAGACAATAAACACCTGAGCTCATAAATCGTTTATTTGCGTTAAGTTATCTAAATATATTACATAAACTCGTATTGTGCATCAAGAAATATTTTAAGCTACATGAGTCACTTTAGCACACTTACTTTATTCAATTTATTGAGATAAATAATTAACAGAGTATTTAAATTAATTGGAATTTACTACAGAGAATATATATATATATATATATATATATATATATATATATATATATATATATATATATATATATATATATATATATATATGTATGTATGTATGTATGTATATATTTATGTATGTATGTATATGCTACTGAAATTTTGAGTTATTACGTGTTTTGCATCATTACTCCTGAAATTTTTTGTTAGTATTCCTGACATTTTAGTTATTAATTACTCCAAAATTTTTGGGCTGTGACTCCAAAAATTTATAGTGGGTCGTAACTAACATTTTACCAACTGTAAATATTTATGTTGCAATATTATTTATTTTATTAGTCTGCTTCTCACGTTCTTTTTGGTTATTTTTTTTATAAAGAAACTGAACATTTTATAACCTTTTTTATTTGGCCTCATTTGCTAAGTGATAATAATTTACGACATGCGTCTGATTTACAAGTATCTATATATATTTTTTTGTTTTACCTTTTTTTCTTCTTACATTGTTTTGGGCTTGTGTTGGTCTGCACTGGTAACCCGTGTCATCTGGTGCTAACACATTGTGTACCTCACCATGACCACTGATTGCTGCTCTCCTGCATCTCCACCACCACCATCACCATGGCTCTAACAACGCTCCAACACCTGCCTTCTCTCCTTATGTTTTGGCGTATGCACTTTGGAACATCTGCCTTGGGTTATTTTTGGCACGTGCACTGTGGACGGTGCTTGTGCGCATGCCTCACTTGCCTTCAACACACCTCCCTTTGCCTATACGTTTCCCCGAATCACCTTACCTGTTCCCAAACTTCCTTTCCTGCCCACTGTAGCCAGCTGGGCAACTCGGAGACACAACCCATGCTTTCCACTTACTTGTCTGCCGGTGTTCACGTCGTCAACAACAGCACCAACATCGAGACCATCAAGGGACTCTCCTCTCCGTACTTCCCACTCGACGTGGCCAGAGAATTCGTCATGAACGCCCTCTCAGATGCTGTTAAGACCAACCAGATCCACAACAGAGATCCAATAGGAGGATCCAACGAAAATCTCTTTGTGTAAGTAACTCATGTTTATTCTGAAAAGTTGGTTTTGTGTAAATAACTCATGTCAGCACTGAGAAGTTGTCTTGTGTAACTCATGTCTGCACTGAGAAGTTGTCTTTGTGTAACTCATGTCTGGACTGAGAAGTTTTGTCTTTGTGTAACTCATGTCTGTACTGAGAAGTTGTGTTTGTGTAACTCATGTCTGCACTGAGAAGTTGTCTTCATGTAACTCATGTCTGCACTGAGAAGTTGACTTTGTGTAACTCATGTCTGTACTGAGAAGGTGTCTTTGTGCAACTCATGTCTGCACTGAGAAGTTGTCTTTGTGTAACTCATGTCTGTACTGAGAAGTTGTCTTTGTGTAACTCATGTCTGCACTGAGAAGTTGTCTTTGTGTAACTCATGTCTGTACTGAGAAGTTGTCTTTGTGTAACTCATGTCTGTACTGAGAAGTTGTCTTTGTGTAACTCATGTCTGTACTGAGAAGTTGTCTTTGTGTAACTCATGTCTGCACTGAGAAAATTGTCTTTGTGAAATTAAATTACGTTCAGCCTTTAAATTGTCATTCTAGATATGTTGTGATACTCGGCCTTATTGAACTCCGATACATATATTTATTTTCCTGAAGGCCTATGATGCAGGCTGAGCCCATAAAATTTTTGAATTAAGTGTAGATTTCTTAAGGTGAGTGTGTGGAGTAGTAATAGTTCCTAGTTTTGCGTGTGTGATACGTTTGTGTTGCAACGATAACACCGTACTCTGTTGCAGTCCACTACTGAAGCTGGTGGACAAGTTGCTGCTGGTGGGCATCTTGCAAGACGATGACATCAAGCGACTCCTTATCATGATCGACCCACAGACGTGGGACCCTGACTTCGAGCCCGGTACGTGACGCAGAAATAAGGCGTGCGAGCACACCCTTGGCTAAGTGCCTAAGTCATATAGAACTGGGTACGTAGGGAACCATGTAAAACTATGTACGTGGGCAGTGATACAGACCTAGATACGTGGGCATTGATACAGACCTAGATACGTGGGCAGTGATATAGAACTGGATACGTCGGAGGACATGTAGCAATGAGTTAGTGTCGTGGTTGAAGTGCAAAAGACTGGTAATACTTAGTGTGTTGTGTTTTAATATCTGGTTTATATTTAAAATTATTAAAACTGTAAAGCTGATAGAGCTCAGGAAAACCTCGTCTAAAATAAAGTTGATCTATATTATATATTTTGGAGGGATATGTTGTGTATCTTTATACGTATATGCTTCTAAACTGTTGTATTCTGAGCACCTCTGCAAAAGCAGTGATAATGTGTGAGTGTGGTGAAAGTGTTGAATGATGATGAAAGTATTTTCTTTTTGGGGATTTTCTTTCTTTTTTGGGTCACCCTGCCTCGGTGGGAGACGACCGACTTGTTGAAAAAAAAAAAGGTATAAATAAAGATTCTTTATTGCCTGTCCTTATATTCTAGATAGGCATAAAGTCCATATATTACCACCCTATATACCTACCTATAGCACCTATAGTTATACTCTAGACAGGTATAACTAAAGACTATTACCTACCTGTATACGCTTAGACAGGTATACTCTCAGACAGGTATACTTAGGTATACGTAGACAGGTATACTCTTAGGTATACGTAGACAGGTATACTCTTAGACCGGTATACTGTTAGATATATACTCTTAGAAGATATAGACAGGTGTACCCTTAGACAGGTATACTCTTAGACGGGTAAACACAACAGATTTATTCGATTCCAAGAAGAATACTTAAAAAAACGGAAATATAAAAATAGCAGGCATCAGTTGACTGGGAACGATGCGCGACGGGAAGAACAATGTTTGAGTAGCATCAGACCATCACCATATATTTTCATGCTTCTGAACAACGACAACAACAAAAATAATATTGATTAACATTATGGAATTAAACATCTGGAGGTAATTATTTATAAAGTTTATAATGACGTAAAAATAAACGAAAATAAAATTACAGTTAACAAAGAGGAAGTATTAATAATAATAATAAATAACAACAATAATATTAATAATAATTAAAATAATAATGATAAATAACAATTATAATAAAAATAATAATATAATAAAATAAATAATTATAATTAATAATAAATAATAGAGGTCACGTGACAGGACGTGGTCACAATTTTAGTCTATAGTGGATTTCTATGATCTAGCAATAGTTAAATATTAATTTCGCCTGGTAAAAAAAAAATTCTTATTTCAGAGGGTAAATCATATTAATTATTCCAGTGGTTCACAAATATTAATTCATCTTAAAGGGTAAGAAATGTTATACTGATAATTTCAGATAAGGAACATTTCTTCATAAGCTACGAAGATAAGAATATTTCATTAATAAGTTCAGAGTACAAAGAATATCTTACGGATCCTTTCATAGAAGATAAGAATATTTCATTAATAAGTTCAGAGTATAAAGAATATCTTACGGATCCTTTCAGAGAAGATAAGAATATTTCATTAATAAGTTCAGAGTACAAAGAATATCTTACGGATCCTTTCAGAGAAGATAAGAATATTTCATTAATAAGTTCAGAGTACAAAGAATATCTTACGGATCCTTTCATAGAAGATAAGAATATTTCATTAATAAGTTCAGAGTATAAAGAATATCTTACGGATCCTTTCATAGAAGATAAGAATATTTCATTAATAAGTTCAGAGTACAAAGAATATCTTACGGATCCTTTCATAGAAGATAAGAATATTTCATTAATAAGTTCAGAGTACAAAGAATATCTTACGGATCCTTTCAGAGAACATAAGAATATTTCATTAATAAGTTCAGAGTATAAAGAATATCTTACGGATCCTTTCAGAGAAGATAAGAATATTTCATTAGTAAGTTCAGAGTATAAAGAATATCTTACGGATCCTTTCAGAGGGCAAAGACGAGAACAGAAAGGGGATCCTACAGATGGAGATAGCAGAAGGCGTGAAGCTCCAGCTGTGCTACGTCCTACACCACCTGCTGGACCTGCAGAAGAGACACCGTGTGGAGAGCCTCATCGCCTTCTCTCACGACTACGTGGGCGAGGCAAGTGACCACGTTGTTTTTCTGCACGCCCACGCACACACACACACACACACACACACACACACACACACACACACACACACACACACACACACACACACACACACACACACACACACACACACGGCGTGGGGAAGAGGGGTGAGCCTACCCTTCCCCATTCCTCAAGTTCTACTTGATTACTTCAAGTTTGGCCTAACAAGTTTACCATCCAACATCCTGGTGTCACCTATTGTTCGTACTGTAATCGGACGAAGACGATGTTGTCAAAACGTCATCAGTGTGAAGACTAACTTAGTTATAACCTTAGAAATGTCGTGTTTGAAATTACATCCACCAGTATGAAGCACACTCACTCCACTGTCATCATCCACCAGCATGAAGCACACTCACTCCACTGTCATCATCCACCAGTATGAAGCACACTCACTCCACTGTTATCATCCACCAGTATGAAGCACACTCACTCCACTGTCATCATCCACCAGTATGAAGCACACTCACTCCACTGTCATCCTCCACCAGTATGAAGCACACTCACTCCATTGTTATCATCCACCAGTATGAAGCACACTCACTCCACTGTTATCATCCACCAGTATGAAGCACACTCACTCCACTGTCATCATCCACCAGTATGAAGCACACTCACTCCACTGTCATCATCCACCAGTATGAAGCACACTCACTCCACTGTCATCATCCACCAGTATGAAGCTATGAAGCACACTCACTCCACTGTATGTATGAAGCACACTCACTCCACTGTTATCATCCACCAGTGAAGCACACTCACTCCACTGTCATCATCCACCAGTATGAAGCACACTCACACCACTCCACCACCAGCATGAAGCACAGTCACTCACTGTTATCATCCACCAGTATGAAGCACACTCACACCACTGTCATCATCCACCAGCATGAAGCACAGTCACTCCACTGTTATCATCCACCAGTATGTATGAAGCACACTCACTCCACTGTCCAGTATGAAGCACACTCACTCCATCATATGAAGCACACTCACTCCACTGTTATCATCCACCAGTATAAAGCACACTACAGTTACCATCCACCAGTATGAAGCACACCCACACCACTGTCATCATCCACCAGCATGAAGCACAGTCACTCCACTGTTATCATCCACCAGTATGAAGCACACTCACTCCACTGTATGAAGCACACTCATCCATCACACTCACTCCACCTTTATCATCCACCAGTATGAAGCATCACTCCACTGTTATCATCCACCAGTATGAAGCACACTCATCCACCAGTATGAAGCACACTCCACTGTTATCATCCACCAGTATGAAGCACACTCACTCCACTTTCATCATCCACCAGTATGAAGCACACTCACTCCACTGTCATCCACCAGTATGAAGCACACTCAATCCACTGTTATCATCTCCACACACTCACTCCACTGTTATCATCCACCAGTATGAAGCACACTCACTCCACTGTTATCATCCACCAGTATGAAGCACACTCACTCCACTGTTATCATCCACCAGTATGAAGCACACTCACTCCACTGTCATCATCCACCAGTATGAAGCACACTCACTCCACTGTCATCATCCACCAGTATGAAGCACACTCACTCCACTGTCATCATCCACCAGCATGAAGCACAGTCACTCCACTGTCATCATCCACCAGCATGAAGCACAGTCACTCCACTGTCATCATCCACCAGTATGAAGCACACTCACTCCACTGTTATCATCCACCAGTATGAAGCACACTCACTCCACTGTCATCATCCACCAGTATGAAGCACACTACAGTTACCATCCACCAGTATGAAGCACACTCACTCCACTGTCATCATCCACCAGTATGAAGCACACTACAGTTACCATCCACCAGTATGAAGCACACTCACTCTACTGTTATCATCCACCAGTATAAAGCACACTACAGTTACCATCCACCAGTATGAAGCACACTCACTCTACTGTTATCATCCACCAGTATGAAGCACACTCACTCCACTGTTATCATCCACCAGTATGAAGCACACTCACTCCACTGTTATCATCCACCAGTATGAAGCACACTCACTCCACTGTCATCATCCACCAGTATGAAGCACACTCACTCCACTGTTATCATCCACCAGTATGAAGCACACTCACTCCACTGTTATCATCCTCCAGTATGAAGCACACTCACTCCACTGTTATCATCCACCAGTATGAAGCACACTCCACTGTTATCATCCACCAGTATGAAGCACACTCACTCCACTGTCATCATCCACCAGTATGAAGCACACTCACTCCACTTTCATCATCCACCAGTATGAAGCACACTCCACTGTTATCCACCAGTATGAAGCACACTCACTCCACTGTTATCATCCACCAGTATGAAGCACACTCACTCCACTGTCATCATCCACCAGTATGAAGCACACTCACTCCACTTTCATCATCCACCAGTATGAAGCACACTCACTCCACTGTCATCCACCAGTATGAAGCACTCACTCCACTGTTATCCAACAGTATGAAGCACACTCACTCCACTTTTATCATCCACCAGTATGAAGCACACTCACTCCACTGTTATCATCCACCAGTATGAAGCACAGTCACTCCACTGTTATCATCCACCAGTATGAAGCACACTCACTCCACTGTTATCATCCAACAGTATGAAGCACACTCACTCCACTGTTATCATCCACCAGTATGAAGCACACTCACTCCACTGTCATCATCCACCAGTATGAAGCACACTCACTCCACTTTCATCATCCACCAGTATGAAGCACACTCCACTGTTATCCACCAGTATGAAGCACACTCACTCCACTGTTATCATCCACCAGTATGAAGCACAGTCACTCCACTGTTATCATCCACCAGTATGAAGCACACTCACTCCACTGTTATCATCCACCAGTATGAAGCACACTCACTCCACTTATCATCCACAAGTATAAAGCACACTCACTCCACTGTTATCCACCAGTATGAAGCACACTCACTCTACTGTTATCATCCACCAGTATGAAGCACACTCGCTCCACTGTTATCATCCACCAGTATGAAGCACACTCCACTGTTTTCTTCCACCAGTATGAAGCACACTCGCTCCACTGTTATCATCCACCAGTATGAAGCACACTCACTCCACTGTTATCATCCACCAGTATGAAGCACACTCCACTGTTTTCTTCTACCAGTATGAAGCACACTCGCTCCACTGTTATCCACAACCGTGAAACATACTCCAGTATTATCATCCACCAACATGAAGCACACTCCAGTATTATCATCCGCCAACATGAAGCACACTCCAGTATTATCATCCACCAACATGAAGCACACTCCAGTATTATCATCCACCAACATGAAGCACACTCCAGTATTATCATCCACCAACATGAAGCACACTCCAGTATTATCATCCACCAACATGAAGCACACTCCAGTATTATCATCCACCAACATGAAGCACACTCCAGTATTATCATCTATCTGCATGAAGCACACTCCAGTATTATCATCCACCAACATGAAGCACACTCCAGTATTATCATCCACCAACATGAAGCACACTCCAGTATTATCATTCACCAGCATGAAGCACACTCCAGTATTATCATCCACCAACATGAAGCACACTCCAGTATTATCATCCACCTGCATGAGGCACACTCCAGTATTATCATTCACCAGCATGAAGCACACTCCAGTATTATCATCCACCTGCATGAAGCACACTCCAGTATTATCATCCACCTGCATGAAGCACACTCCAGTATTATCATCCACCAACATGAAGCACACTCCAGTATTATCATTCACTAGCATGAAGCACACTCCAGTATTATCATCCACCTGCATGAAGCACACTCCAGTACTATCATCTATCTGCATGAAGCACACTCCAGTATTATCATCCACCTGCATGAAGCACACTCCAGTATTATCATCCACCTGCATGAAGCACACTCCAGTATTATCATCTACCTGCATGAAGCACACACCAGTATTATCATCCACCTGCATGAAGCACGCTCCAGTATTATCATCCACCTGCATGAAGCACACTCCAGTATTATCATCTACCTGCATGAAGCACACTCCAGTATTATCATCCACCTGCATGAAGCACACTCCAGTATTATCATCTACCTGCATGAAGCACACTCCAGTATTATCATCTACCTGCATGAAGCACACTCCAGTATTATCATCCACCTGCATGAAGCACACTCCAGTATTATCATCTACCTGCATGAAGCACACACCAGTATTATCATCCACCTGCATGAAGCACACTCCAGTATTATCATCTATCTGCATGAAGCACACTCCAGTATTATCATCCACCTGCATGAAGCACACTCCAGTATTATCATCCACCTGCATGAAGCACACTCCAGTATTATCATCTATCTGCATGAAGCACACTCCAGTATTATCATCCACCTGCATGAGGCACACTCCAGTATTATCATCCACCTGCATGAAGCACACTCCAGTATTATCATCCACCTGCATGAAGCACACTCCAGTATTATCATCTATCTGCATGAAGCACACTCCAGTATTATCATCCACCTGCATGAAGCACACTCCAGTATTATCATCCACCTGCATGGAGCACACTCCAGTATTATCATCTATCTGCATGAAGCACACTCCAGTATTATCATCCACCTGCATGAAGCACACTCCAGTATTATCATCTATCTGCATGAAGCACACTCCAGTATTATCATCTATCTGCATGAAGCACACACCAGTATTATCATCCACCTGCATGAAGCACACTCCAGTATTATCATCTATCTGCATGAAGCACACTCCAGTATTATCATCTATCTGCATGAAGCACACTCCAGTATTATCATCCACCTGCATGAAGCACACTCCAGTATTATCATCTACCTGCATGAAGCACACTCCAGTATTATCATCCACCTGCATGAAGCACACTCCAGTATTATCATCTATCTGCATGAAGCACACACCAGTATTATCATCCACCTGCATGAAGCACACTCCAGTATTATCATCTATCTGCATGAAGCACACTCCAGTATTATCATCCACCTGCATGAAGCACACTCCAGTATTATCATCCACCTGCATGAAGCACACTCCAGTATTATCATCCACCTGCATGAAGCACACTCCAGTATTATCATCCACCTGCATGAAGCACACTCCAGTATTTTCATCCACCTGCATGAAACACAAACCAGTATTATCATCCACCTGCATGAAGCACACTCCAGTATTATCATCCACCTGCATGAAACACAAACCAGTATTATCATCCACCTGCATGAAGCACACTCCAGTATTATCATCCACCTGCATGAAACACAAACCAGTATTATCATCCACCTGCATGAAGCACACTCGTCAAGTATCTTCTTCACTCCAGTGATTACTGATGAAGCAACTTGTGGCGAAATGTTTGCTTTGATAAATGTCCTGACTTTAGTGGCAGTTTGCCAGTATATACCTGGCCTTAGTCGCAGCTTGCCAGTATATACCTGACCTTGGTGGCAGCCTAGCATTATCACCTTACCTTTGACAAGTGGAAATGTTCAAATGTGTTGGGTGAGATGACGAGGATGTTATAACTCATCCAGGATACTCCAGCAAGGAGGATGTCACAGAACTTTATCAGTACTGCAGTAATAATAATAATACTAATGACAATCATAATAATGATAATAATATGTAAATAGTAAATAATAATAATAATAAAATTTTGCAGATTCAACAAGATCAACTGAGGCGATACATTGAGATCAAGCAGTCAGATTTACCATCTTCTGTGGCTGCTAGGAAGACTAGGGAGTTCCGTTGTCCACCCAGAGAGCAGATGAATGCCATCTTGGGCTTCAAGAACCTTAGTGATGAGGAACTGGAAGAGACGCCCTGTGGGGAAGATCTGAGGAAGGAGCTACAGGACTATCATGAGAAACTCATGGAGAAGACCAAGATACCTGGAAGACGGGAAGAGACAGTAGACACTGAGGTGGGTGGTACTCTTGTGGTGACAGAACGAACTTAAGACGACATCGTTGCATGTTGAGGTCTCAGTTTTTGTGAGGCAGTAATGACCTTCTTACTCCCAACAGGTGTTAAATTTAGCAGTATTACGCATAAGTTCTTTTACTCAAATTGATATTCTACTTAAACATTACGGCCAAATATAAAGATTTTGGCTGTCCCAGTGTATTTACGAGATGCTATCAAAAAATTCCCAACTCGAATTTTCACGCGCTTCCTGGTGAAATATGGCAGTGTTGTAGATCATATTGCTCAGTGCACTCTTTTGTGAAGTAACATGGCAAGTTTCAGTATGATCGGTCATTGCATTGAGGTCAGACGAGCATTTTCTTGCGTCAGTGCGTTTTTGCAATTTTTTGTAACAAAACTGAATCTTTGAAAAAACAGAGAGTGTGTGTGAAATTCTGTTTCAAGCTGGGTAAAACGTCTAGCGAAACTCACAAAATGTTTCAGAAAGCTTTTGGCGGTGAAACCATGGGTTAGACACAGTGGTATTTTCTCGATTCAAAGCAAGACGAACGTCAGTTGAGGATGATGAACAATCTAGTCGTCCATCACACACGCCAACATCGAAATATTGAGGAAGGTTATTCACGAAGAATGTCATCAGAATATCCAGGACATTGCAAATGCTCTTGGAAATTTTTATGGGTTATGTCAAAACGTTTTGACTGAAAGTTTGAACATGAGGCGAATGACCTGCGAAATTTGTGCTCCACTTGCTGACTCAAGACCAAAGGAACCATCACTTGGATGTTTGTCAGGACCTCCAAAAATCAAGTCAAGGGTGACCCAGATATTCTTTCTAAGGTCAAAGCTGATGATGAAACTTGGATCTACAGCTACGACTCAGAGACCAATCAACAGTCTTCACAGTGGATAAGCACTAACTCAGCCAAGGACAAAAAAGACATGCCAAGTCAAGAGCATGCTCATTTTTTTTTTAAAGTGGCAGAGGCGCTGCGATCAATGTATAACCTCCCAAGGAGAGTACTTCATGGGAGATAACTTCAGCTAGGTGATTAGGTATGCCTATATATTTTTTATCGCTGCAATCCAGAAACTTTTTGATAGCACCTCATATTTATGAGAATAACTCAAATGTTTTGGAGTAAATACAGTTGCTCTCTCTTAGTGTGTTAGGTAAGACACATATGCAACAGTTAGGTATCTTTATTTTGAAACGTTTCGCCTACACAGTAGGCTTCTTCAGTCGAGTACAGAAAAGTTGATAGAAGCAGAAGATACTTGGAGACGATGTAATCAGTCCATCACCCTTAAAGTTTTGAGGTGGTCAGTCCCTCAGTCTGGAGAAGAGCATTGTTCCGTTGTCTGAAACAATATGAAGTTGAAGTGACAGAATCGGGCCTTATATAGTGCCAGGAGGTGAGACGTAGGTTGATTTGGGAGGGCAGGTCCTTCTCAAACCCAGCCGTTCTCACTAGTAGAGGTTGTCGAAGTAGATGGTCTGTACCAAGATACCCTTGTGTTGCAGTGTCTGACAGAATGAACATTAAAATGGTATAAAATACCGACAGATTGTTAGGTAAGACACATATGCAACAGTTAGGTATCTTTATTTTGAAACGTTTCGCCTACACAGTAGGCTTCTTCAGTCGAGTACAGAAAAGTTGATAGAAGCAGAAGATACTTGGAGACGATGTAATCAGTCCATCACCCTTAAAGTTTTGAGGTGGTCAGTCCCTCAGTCTGGAGAAGAGCATTGTTCCGTTGTCTGAAACAATATGAAGTTGAAGTGACAGAATCGGGCCTTATATAGTGCCAGGAGGTGAGACGTATCAACTTTTCTGTACTCGACTGAAGAAGCCTACTGTGTAGGCGAAACGTTTCAAAATAAAGATACCTAACTGTTGCATATGTGTCTTACCTAACAATCTGTCGGTATTTTATACCATTTTAATGTTCATTCTGTCAGACACTGCAACACAAGGGTATCTTGGTACAGACCATCTACTTCGACAACCTCTACTAGTGAGAACGGCTGGGTTTGAGAAGGACCTGCCCTCCCAAATCAACCTACGTCTCACCTCCTGGCACTATATAAGGCCCGATTCTGTCACTTCAACTTCATATTGTTTCAGACAACGGAACAATGCTCTTCTCCAGACTGAGGGACTGACCACCTCAAAACTTTAAGGGTGATGGACTGATTACATCGTCTCCAAGTATCTTCTGCTTCTATCAACTTTTCTGTACTCGACTGAAGAAGCCTACTGTGTAGGCGAAACGTTTCAAAATAAAGATACCTAACTGTTGCATATGTGTCTTACCTAACAATCTGTCGGTATTTTATACCATTTTAATGTTCATTCTGTCAGACACTGCAACACAAGGGTATCTTGGTACAGACCATCTACTTCGACAACCTCTACTAGTGAGAACGGCTGGGTTTGAGAAGGACCTGCCCTCCCAAATCAACCTACGTCTCACCTCCTGGCACTATATAAGGCCCGATTCTGTCACTTCAACTTCATATTGTTTCAGACAACGGAACAATGCTCTTCTCCAGACTGAGGGACTGACCACCTCAAAACTTTAAGGGTGATGGACTGATTACATCGTCTCCAAGTATCTTCTGCTTCTATCAACTTTTCTGTACTCGACTGAAGAAGCCTACTGTGTAGGCGAAACGTTTCAAAATAAAGATACCTAACTGTTGCATATGTGTCTTACCTAACAATCTGTCGGTATTTTATACCATTTTAATGTTCATTCTGTCAGACACTGCAACACAAGGGTATCTTGGTACAGACCATCTACTTCGACAACCTCTACTAGTGAGAACGACTGGGTTTGAGAAGGACCTGCCCTCCCAAATCAACCTACGTCTCACCTCCTGGCACTATATAAGGCCCGATTCTGTCACTTCAACTTCATATTGTTTCAGACAACGGAACAATGCTCTTCTCCAGACTGAGGGACTGACCACCTCAAAACTTTAAGGGTGATGGACTGATTACATCGTCTCCAAGTATCTTCTGCTTCTATCAACTTTTCTGTACTCGACTGAAGAAGCCTACTGTGTAGGCGAAACGTTTCAAAATAAAGATACCTAACTGTTGCATATGTGTCTTACCTAACAATCTGTCGGTATTTTATACCATTTTAATGTTCATTCTGTCAGACACTGCAACACAAGGGTATCTTGGTACAGACCATCTACTTCGACAACCTCTACTAGTGAGAACGGCTGGGTTTGAGAAGGACCTGCCCTCCCAAATCAACCTACGTCTCACCTCCTGGCACTATATAAGGCCCGATTCTGTCACTTCAACTTCATATTGTTTCAGACAACGGAACAATGCTCTTCTCCAGACTGAGGGACTGACCACCTCAAAACTTTAAGGGTGATGGACTGATTACATCGTCTCCAAGTATCTTCTGCTTCTATCAACTTTTCTGTACTCGACTGAAGAAGCCTACTGTGTAGGCGAAACGTTTCAAAATAAAGATACCTAACTGTTGCATATGTGTCTTACCTAACAATCTGTCGGTATTTTATACCATTTTAATGTTCATTCTGTCAGACACTGCAACACAAGGGTATCTTGGTACAGACCATCTACTTCGACAACCTCTACTAGTGAGAACGGCTGGGTTTGAGAAGGACCTGCCCTCCCAAATCAACCTACGTCTCACCTCCTGGCACTATATAAGGCCCGATTCTGTCACTTCAACTTCATATTGTTTCAGACAACGGAACAATGCTCTTCTCCAGACTGAGGGACTGACCGCCTCAAAACTTTAAGGGTGATGGACTGATTACATCGTCTCCAAGTATCTTCTGCTTCTATCAACTTTTCTGTACTCGACTGAAGAAGCCTACTGTGTAGGCGAAACGTTTCAAAATAAAGATACCTAACTGTTGCATATGTGTCTTACCTAACAATCTGTCGGTATTTTATACCATTTTAATGTTCATGCTCTCTCTTAGACTGGATGATAATTATTCTCCGGGTGATCATTAGATAATATTTAAAAATTGCCTTAACCACACTGTCTCGATTCACCTTCCTGTGAGTGTCTCGAACTTCACCTGTATCTTCTACCCTGTAGGAGGCTCCGGCAGTCAACTCCAAGGGTGTGATGTCCAAGTTCCTGGGAATCATTGGCGGAGCCAAGGAGGAGGTCGAGGAGGAAGTGGAACCAGAACCTGAGGTGCTGGATTCTGCTGATAAATTCAAGAAGGTCCTTGTAGACACTATCGTCCGCTGGGCTTCAGAGTCATTTATTGAAACTCCAGTTCTTATCAGAGAGATGTTCAGGTTTGTGAAAATACATACATATATATATATATATATATATATATATATATATATATATATATATATATATATATATATATATATATATATATATATATATATATATATATATATATATATTATTATTATCACACTGGCCGATTCCCACCAAGGCAGGGTGGCCCGAAAAAGAAAAACTTTCACCATCATTCACTCCATCACTGTCTTGCCAGAAGGGTGCTTTACACTACAGTTTTTAAACTACAACATTAACACTCCTCCTTCAGAGTGCAGGCACTGTACTTCCCATCTCTAGGACTCAAGTCCGGCCTGCC
Organism: Cherax quadricarinatus; assembly: GCF_038502225.1. NCBI lineage: Eukaryota > Metazoa > Arthropoda > Malacostraca > Decapoda > Parastacidae > Cherax > Cherax quadricarinatus. Next base: position 52,955,332 of record NC_091296.1, on the reverse strand, counting down.
GGTTTCCCTGAACCCCTTCATAAATGTTACTTTGCTCACACTCCAACAGCACGTCAAGTATTAAAAACCAATTGTCTCCATTCACTCCTATCAAACACGCTCACGCATGCCTGCTGGAAGTCCAAGCCCCTCGCACACAAAACCTCCTTTACCCCCTCCCTCCAACCTTTCCTAGGCCGACCCTTACCCCGCCTTCCTTCCACTACAGACTGATACACTCTTGAAGTCACTCTGTTTCGCTCCATTCTCTCTACATGTCCGAACCACCTCAACAACCCTTCCTCAGCCCTCTGGACAACAGTTTTGGTAATCCCGCACCTCCTCCTAACTTCCAAACTACGAATTGTTTGCATTATATTCACACCACACATTGCCCTCAGAAATGACATCTCCACTGCCTCCAGCCTTCTCCTCGCTGCAACATTCATTACCCATGCTTCACACCCATATAAGAGCGTTGGTAAAACTATACTCTCATACATTCCCCTCTTTGCCTCCAAGGACAAAGTTCTTTGTCTCCACAGACTCCTAAGTGCACCACTCACCCTTTTCCCCTCATCAATTCTATGATTCACCTCATCTTTCATAGACCCATCCGCTGACACGTCCACTCCCAAATATCTGAATACATTCACCTCCTCCATACTCTCTCCCTCCAATCTGATATTCAATCTTTCATCACCTAATCTTTTTGTTATCCTCATAACCTTACTCTTTCCTGTATTCACTTTTAATTTTCTTCTTTTGCACACCCTACCAAATTCATCCACCAATCTCTGCAACTTTTCTTCAGAATCTCCCAAGAGCACCGTGTCATCAGCAAAGAGCAACTGTGACAACTCCCACTTTATGTGTGATTCTTTATCTTTTAACTCCATGCCTCTTGCCAAGACCCTCGCATTTACTTCTCTTGCAACCCCATCTATAAATATATTAAACAACCACGGTGACATCACGCATCCTTGACTAAGGCCTACTTTTACTGGGAAATAATTTCCCTCTTTCTTACATACTCTAACTTGAGCCTCACTATCCTCGTAAAAACTCTTCACTGCTTTCAGTAACCTACCTCCTACACCATACACCTGCAACATCTGCCACATTGCCCCCCTATCCACCCTGTCATACGCCTTTTCCAAATCCATAAATGCCACAAAGACCTCTTTAGCCTTATCTAAATACTGTTCACTTATATGTTTCACTGTAAACACCTGGTCCACACACCCCCTACCTTTCCTAAAGCCTCCTTGTTCATCTGCTATCCTATTCTCCGTCTTACTCTTAATTCTTTCAATAATAACTCTACCATACACTTTACCAGGTGTACTCAACAGACTTATCCCCCTATAATTTTTGCACTCTCTTTTGTCCCCTTTGCCTTTATACAAAGGAACTATGCATGCTCTCTGCCAATCCCTAGGTACCTTACCCTCTTCCATACATTTATTAAATAACTGCACCAACCACTCCAAAACTATATCCCCACCTGCTTTTAACATTTCTATCTTTATCCCATCAATCCCGGCTGCCTTACCCCCTTTCATTTTACCTACTGCCTCACGAACTTCCCCCACACTCACAACTGGCTCTTCCTCACTCCTACAAGATGTTATTCCTCCTTGCCCTATACACGAAATCACAGCTTCCCTATCTTCATCAACATTTAACAATTCCTCAAAATATTCCCTCCATCTTCCTAATACCTCTAACTCTCCATTTAATAACTCTCCTCTCCTATTTTTAACTGACAAATCCATTTGTTCTCTAGGCTTCCTTAACTTGTTAACCTCACTCCAAAACTTTTTCTTATTTTCAACAAAATTTGTTGATAACATCTCACCCACTCTCTCATTTGCTCTCTTTTTACATTGGTTCACCACTCTCTTAACCTCTCTCTTTTTCTCCATATACTCTTCCCTCCTTGCATCACTTCTACTTTGTAAAAGCTTCTCATATGCTAACTTTTTCTCCCTTACTACTCTCTTTACATCATCATTCCACCAATCGCTCCTCTTCCCTCCCGCACCCACTTTCCTGTAACCACAAACTTCTGCTGAACACTCTAACACTACATTTTTAAACCTACCCCATACCTCTTCGACCCCATTGCCTATGCTCTCATTAGCCCATCTATCCTCCAATAGCTGTTTATATCTTACCCTAACTGCCTCCTCTTTTAGTTTATAGATCTTCACCTCTCTCTTCTCTGATGCTTCTATTCTCCTTGTATCCCATCTACCTTTTACTCTCAGTGTAGCTACAACTAGAAAGTGATCTGATATATCTGTGGCCCCTCTATAAACATGTACATCCTGAAGTCTACTCAACAGTCTTTTATCTACCAATACATAATCCAACAAACTACTGTCATTTCGCCCTACATCATATCTTGTATACTTATTTATCCTCTTTTTCTTAAAATATGTATTACCTATAACTAAACCCCTTTCTATACAAAGTTCAATCAAAGGGCTCCCATTATCATTTACACCTGGTACCCCAAACTTACCTACCACACCCTCTCTAAAAGTTTCTTCTACTTTAGCATTCAGGTCCCCTACCACAATTACTCTCTCACTTGGTTCAAAGGCTCCTATACATTCACTTAACATCTCCCAAAATCTCTCTCTCTCCTCTACATTCCTCTCTTCTCCAGGTGCATACACGCTTATTATGAAATATATATATATATATATATATATATATATATATATATATATATATATATATATATATATATATGGTATATATATATATATATATATATATATATATATATATATATATATATATATATGGTATATATATATATGGTATATATATATATATGGTATATATATATATGGTATATATATATATATATATATATATATATATATATATATATGGTATATATGTATATATATATATATATATATATATATATATATATATATATATATATATATATATATGTAGTAGGTTGGTAGACAGCAACCACCCAGGGAGGTACTACCGTCCTGTCAAGTGAGTGTAAAAGGAAAGCCTGTGATTATTTTACATGATGGTAGGATTGCTGATGTCTTTTGTCTGTCTCATAAATATGCAAGATTACAGGCATGTCTTGCTACTTCTACTTACACTTAGGTCACACTACACATACATGTACACATTTATTTATACACACTCATCTGAGTTTTCTTTGATTTTATCTTAATAGTTCTTGGTCTTATTAATTTTCCTTTTATATCCATGGGGAAGTGGAATAAGAATCTTTCCTCCGTAAGCCATGCGTGTTGTAAAAGTCAACTAAAATGCCGGGAACAATGGGCTAGTAACCCCTTTTCCTGTAAAGATTACTAAAAAGAATAAGAAGAAGAAAATTGTCAAAGTGGGAAGTCTGAATGTGCGTGGATGTTGTGCAGATGATAAGAAAGAGATGATTGTGGATGTTATGAATGAGAAGAAGCTGGATGTCCTGGCTTTAAGTGAAACAAAGCTGAAGGAGGTGGGAGAGTTTCAGTGGAGAGGAATAAATGGGATTAGGTCAGGGGTTTCAAATAGAGTTAGAGCTAAAGAAGGAGTAGCAATAATGTTGAAGGATAAGCTATGGCAGGAAAAGAGGGACTATAAATGTATTAATTCAAGGATTATGTGGAGTAAAATAAAGATTGGATGTGAAAATTGGGTTATAATAAGCGTGTATGCACCTGGAGAAGAGAGAAGTGTAGAGGAGAGAGAGAGATTTTGGGAAATGTTGAGTGAATGCGTGGGGAGTTTTGAATCAAGTGTGAGAGTAATGGTGGTTGGGGATTTCAATGCTAAAGTGGGTAAAAATGTTATGGAGGGAGTAGTAGGTAAATTTGGGGTGCCAGTGGTAAATGTAAATGGGGAACCTTTAATTGAGCTATGTGTAGAAAGAGATTTGGTAATAAGTAATACATATTTTATGAAAAAGAGGATAAATAAATATACAAGGTATGATGTAGCACGTAATGAAAGTAGTTTATTAGATTATGTATTGGTGGATAAAAGGTTAATGGGTAGGCTCCAGGATGTACATGTTTATAGAGGGGCAACTGATATATCGGATCATTATTTAGTTGTAGCTACAGTTAGAGTAAGAGGTAGATGGGAAAAGAGGAAGGTGGCAACAACAAGTAAGAGGGAGGTGAAAGTGTATAAACTAAGGGAGGAGGAAGTTCGGGTGATATATAAGCGACTATTGGCAGAAAGGTGTGCTAGTGCAAAGATGAGTAGTGGGGGGGGTTGAAGAGGGTTGGAATAGTTTTAAAAAGGCAGTATTAGAATGTGGGGCAGAAGTTTGTGGTTATAGGAGGGAGGGGGCAGGAGGAAAAAGGAGTGATTGGTGGAATGATGAAGTAAAGGGTGTGATAAAAGAGAAAAAGGTAGCTTATGAGAGCTTTTTACAAAGCAGAAGTGTTATAAGAAGAGCAGAGTATATGGAGAGTAAAAGAAAGGTAAAGAGAGTGGTGAGAGAGTGCAAAAGGAGAGCAGATGATAGAGTGGGAGAGGCACTGTCAAGAAATTTTAATGAAAATAAGAAAAAATTTTGGAGTGAGTTAAACAAGTTAAGAAAGCCTAGGGAAAATATGGATTTGTCAGTTAAAAACAGAGTAGGGGAGTTAGTAGATGGGGAGATGGAGGTATTAGGTAGATGGCGAGAATATTTTGAGGAACTTTTAAATGTTAAGGAAGAAACAGAGGCAGTAATTTCATGCACTGGTCAGGGAGGTATACCATCTTTTAGGAGTGAAGAAGAGCAGAATGTAAGTGTGGGGGAGGTACGTGAGGCATTACATAAAATGAAAGGGGGTAAAGCAGCTGGAACTGATGGGATCATGACAGAAATGTTAAAAGCAGGGGGGGATATAGTGTTGGAGTGGTTGGTACTTTCGTTCAATAAATGTATGAAATAGGGGAAGGTACCTAGGGATTGGCGGAGAGCATGTATAGTCCCTTTATATAAAGGGAAAGGGGACAAAAGAGACTGTAAAAATTATAGAGGAATAAGCTTACTGAGTATACCAGGAAAAGTGTACGGTAGGGTTATAATTGAAAGAATTAGAGGTAAGACAGAATGTAGAATTGCGGATGAGCAAGGAGGTTTCAGAGTGGGTAGGGGATGTGTAGATCAAGTGTTTACATTGAAGCATATATGTGAACAGTATTTAGATAAAGGTAGGGAAGTTTTTATTGCATTTATGGATTTAGAAAAGGCATATGATAGAGTGGATAGAGGAGCAATGTGGCAGATGTTGCAAGTATATGGAATAGATGGTAAGTTATTAAATGCTGTAAAGAGTTTTTATGAGGATAGTGAGGCTCAGGTTAGGGTGTGTAGAAGAGAGGGAGAACTACTTCCCGGTAAAAGTAGGTCTTAGACAGGGATGTGTAATGTCACCATGGTTGTTTAATATATTTATAGATGGGGTTGAGTTTGGGAATGTGTGTAAAGGTAGAAAGTTGAAAGTGAACATAGAAAAGAGTAAGGTGATGAGGGTGTCAAATGATTTAGATAAAGAAAAATTGGATATCAAATTGGGGAGGAGGAGTATGGAAGAAGTGAATGTTTTCAGATACTTGGGAGTTGACGTGTCGGCGGATGGATTTATGAAGGATGAGGTTAATCATAGAATTGATGAGGGAAAAAAGGTGAGTGGTGCGTTGAGGTATATGTGGAGTCAAAAAACGTTATCTATGGAGGCAAAGAAGGGAATGTATGAAAGTATAGTAGTACCAACACTCTTATATGGGTGTGAAGCTTGGGTGGTAAATGCAGCAGCGAGGAGACGGTTGGAGGCAGTGGAGATGTCCTGTTTAAGGGCAATGTGTGGTGTAAATATTATGCAGAAAATTCGGACTGTGGAAATTAGGAGAAGGTGTGGAGTTAATAAAAGTATTAGTCAGAGGGCAGAAGAGGGGTTGTTGAGGTGGTTTGGTCATTTAGAGAGAATGGATCAAAGTAGAATGACATGGAAAGCATATAAATCTATAGGGGAAGGAAGGCGGGGTAGGGGTCGTCCTCGAAAGGGTTGGAGAGAGGGGGTAAAGGACGTTTTGTGGGCAAGGGGCTTGGACTTCCAGCAAGCGTGCGTGAGCGGGTTAGATAGGAGTGAATGGAGACGAATGGTACTTGGGACCTGACGATCTGTTGGAGTGTGAGCAGGGTAATATTTAGTGAAGGAATTCAGGGAAACCGGTTATTTTCATATAGTCGGACTTGAGTCCTGGAAATGGGAAGTACAATGCCTGCACTTTAAAGGAGGGGTTTGAGATATTGGCAGTTTGGAGGGATATGTTGTGTATCTTTATATGTGTATGCTTCTAGACTGTTGTATTCTGAGCACCTCTGCAAAAACAGTGATAATGTGCGAGTGTGGTGAAAGTGTTGAATGATGATGAAAGTATTTTCTTTTTGGGGATTTTCTTTCTTTTTTGGGTCACCCTGCCTCGGTGGGAGACGGCCGACTTGTTGAAAAAAATAAATATATAAATATATATATAAATATATATAAGGATAAGCTATGGCAGGAAAAGAGGGACTACAAATGTATAAATTCAAGGATTATGTGGAGTAAAATAAAGATTGGATGTGAAAAGTGGGTTATAGTAAGTGTGTATGCACCTGGAGAAGAGAGAAGTGTAGAGGAGAGAGAGAGATTCTGGGAAATGTTGAGTGAATGCGTGGGGAGTTTTGAATCAAGTGTGAGAGTAATGGTGGTTGGGGATTTCAATGCTAAAGTGGGTAAAAATGTTATGGAGGGAGTAGTAGGTAAATTTGGGGTGCCAGGGGTAAATGTAAATGGGGAGCCTTTAATTGAGCTTTAATACTTTCCCTAAGCTTTCTTAACTTGTTTAACTCTCTCCAAAAATTTTTCTTATTTTCATTAAAATTTCTTGACAGTGCCTTTCCCACTCTATCATCTGCTCCCCTTTTGCACTCTCTCACCACTCTCTTCACCTTTCTTTTACTCTCCATATACTCTACTCTTATAATACTTTTGCTTTGTAAAAACCTCTCATAAGCTACCTTTTTCTCTTTTATCACACCCTTTACTTCATCATTCCACCAATCACTCCTCTTTCCTCCTGCACCAACCCTCCTATAACCACAAACTTCTGCCCCACATTATAATACTGCATTTTTAAAACTATTCCAACCCTCTTCAATCCCCCACTGCTCATACTTGCACCAGTCCACCTTTCTGCCAATAGTTGCTTATATCTCACCCGAACTTCCTCCTCCCTTAGTTTATACACTCTCACCTCCCTCTTACTTACTGTTGCCATTTTCCTCTTTTCCCATCTACCTCTTACTCTAACTGTAGCTACAACTAAATAATGATCCGATATATCAGTTGCCCCTCTATAAACATGTACATCCTGGAGCCTACCCATCAACCTTTTATCCACCAATACATAATCTAACAAACTACTTTCATTACGTGCTACATCATACTTTGTATATTTATTTATCCTCTTTTTCATAAAATATATATTACTTATTACTTAACCTCTTTCTACACATAGCTCAATTAAAGGCTCCCCATTTTCATTTACCCCTGGCACCCCAAATTTACCTATTACTCCCTCCACAGCATTTTTGCCCACTTTAGCATTGAAATCCCCAACCACCATTACTCTCACATTTGGTTCAAAACTCCCCACACATTAACTCAATATTTCCCAAAATCTCTCTCTCTCTCTCTCTCTCTTCTCTACACTTCTCTCTTCTTTAGGTGCATATACGCTTACTATAACCCACTTTTCACATCCAATCTTTATTTTACTCCACATAATCCTTGAATTAATACATTTATAGTCCCTCTTTTCCTGCCATAACTTATCCTTCAACATTATTGCTACTCCTTCTTTAGCTCTAACTCTATTTGAAACCCCTGACCTAATCCCATTTATTGCTCTCCACTGAAACTCTCCCGCCCCCTTCAGCTTTGTTTCACTTAAAGCCAGGACATCCAGCTTCTTCTCATTCATAACATCCACAATCATCTCTTTCTTATCATTGCACAACATCCACGCACATTCAGACTTCCCACTTTGACAATTTTCTTCTTATTCTTTTTAGTAATTATTACAGGAAAAGGGGTTACTAGCCCATTGTTCCCGGCATTTTAGTTGACTTTTACAACACGCATGACTTACGGAAGAAAGATTCTTATTCCACTTCCCCATGGATATAAAAGGAAAAGTAATAAAACCAAGAACTATTAAGATAAAATCAAAGAAAACTCAGACGAGTGTGTATAAATAAACATGTACATGTATGTGTAGTGTGACCTAAGTGTAAGTAGAAGTAGCAAGACGTACCTGTAATCTTGCATATTTATGAGACAGACAAGACACCAGCAATCCTACCATCATGTACAACAATTACAGGTTTCCGTTTTACACTCACTTGACAGGACGGTAGTACCTCCCTGGGTGGTTGCTGTCTACCAACCTACTACCTAATATGCCAAACTTCCCGAATAAGCCGAACTCCCTTAAAAAAATAAACTTTCCCAAAAAAAATCTTTTACAGAAATTTGGATTTTTTTTTTATGACAGTTATATAAAAAAATTATTATTGGATCAAAACTAACTTAGAAACCTACCTAACCTCCCTTAAACTAAATAATGTTTCTAGCGAAATTCTGCTATATATATATATATATATATATATATATATATATATATATATATATATATATATATATATATATATATATATATATATATATATATATATATATATATATCTTAGGTCAATTTAAATTTATTTAATATTTCAACATCAACATTTTCACCATTAACATTCTCAAAGTTAACTCAGCATCACCATTAATTAACATCAGAAATTAATGAGCTAATATTACTTCCCTTAATGTGACTACATCATTTTCTGTCCTGAAATTTTAAGTAATTCTTAAATAAATTTATCTGAGAAAGTTTTTCAAAAATCAAGAACGTATCATCCACGTATCATATAAATTATTGATTTAAAATCAACAGGAGCATCATCAAGGCAAATCTTATTATGAAACCATAGATATATACTTGCAAGAGTGAATCCTAGGTGAGACCTCGTGTATACAGACAACTCGAACATAAGAGAATAAAACATATTGACAATGTTTCGGCTCGACTTGAATCGTTAACTAGTCACACAGAAGCGTGAAGGGAAGAGAGCCAGTATAACTACGAGAGAGAGAAAGAGAGAAGTCGTAGTAGTGGTAGAGGTAGTGTAGTAATAGTAGCAGTAGTAATTAGTGCAATAGTGGAAGAAGTAATTAGAAGGGAGTAGTGGTAGTGACTCAAGATTCAGTGAGTGGAGTGTTAGAGAACTCATAGCTACCCCATCAGTTTGTGCGCGCACATACACACACACACACACACACACACACACACACACACACACACACACACACACACACACACACCACAACAACAACAACGATAATGATGTAATTTTTAGCTTTGAAAGATTTAATCCAAGTGTTGAAGTATGCGCTAGAATGGACTGCATTTCTCTGCTTGTAGTCTATTGCTGCGCCAGTACAACAGTATCGGTGAGATGATGGCAGCCTTGGAGAAGACCTACGTGATCAGTAGCAACACCAAGAAGGACGTGGAGACATTGTGGCTGTGTCTAAGCAAGGTGCGAGCACTGCTTCCTGTCCAGATGTCGCAGGAGGAGGAGGCTCTTATGAGGGAGTTGCTCTGGTCAGTACTGCTCACTAACCTTCTTATTCTTAGTTCTTATTATCATTCTTCGTTATAACTTACTAACATTGTTAGTTCCTTCTTACTAACACATTCTTAATTGTAATTTATTTTGTTGGTTCCTTCTTACTAGCTTTTACTTTCATAGCTTACTGACTTTGTTAGTTCTTTCTTACTTATAACTTACTAACTTTTGTTAATTCCTTCTTACCAACCTTCTAACTTATAACTCTACATAATGCTTTAAACTCCATGAGTGTCAGTTGTGGCACGCTTGTGTCAGAAGTCGGACACACATATAGTAGCACTGTACAGGCAGTGGAGTCAGAGTACACCTGTGGATTCCATCTTACACTGGTCTCAGATGCATGATAGAACTGATAAACTGGCAAAGTCATATGCCTTCAAAAGGGGAGTAGATTACAGTACTGTCACTGTCACTAGAGTCCTGCAGCAAATGGTTAGCAGACAACAAATTATCCTTACACCTCGGGAAAACGGAAGCCATACTAAACCATACCACGGGTGGGGCTTGAACATGCCAGACTCCTCGGCACGAAAATTAAACTGAAAAGGGTAAATAATTTTAATGTCCAGTGTAATGGGGAACTCATCACTTCAGTATCTTCAGTGAGATATCTGGGAATCCCCCTTGACCCAAGCATGTTAGCAGAATTGATAGTGAACTGTAGTAAAGAAAGTGAATACCAGACTTAAGTTCGTCTACAGACAGGCTCGCAGGACGCTATGTCTAGCTCTCATACAGTGTCATACAGATTACTCTTGCTCATCATGGTACTCTGCCTTGACAAAAAAACTAAAAGATAGACTACAAATCACCCAGAAGAAAATGAGATTCATTCTGGATCTGAGTTCAAGAGATTATGTAGGTCAGGATGAATTACAACGACTGGATATACTGAATGTTTAAGATAGAGTTAAACAACTCAAGATAATTCGCATATATAAAATTGTTCACAAGCAGAGCTCAGAATATCTTGCTGCTAAGTTTGTCAAGGGGAGGGGAACACAACTTTATAATACCCACAGTAGGTGGTCAGACTTCAGACACCTTTTATTGTACAGCAATAAAGGAGTGGAACGGACTCATAGCATGAGCCAGTTCAGGAAGAGAGCTAAAGGGTACCTAATGAATGAAGCTACTGGAAGAGAGGAGAATGATTTCCTTATTAGCTAACATAAATGTACCTATTACTGTGCGCTAACCCTCTCTTAAATGTTAATGTTAATAAGTCAGTTTACCTTATTTCTAGTATATCTCCTTGTAACTGTTTTTTCACATAGTTGAGTTACTTAGCATTTTTTAACTGTTAAGGTTTAAATAATAAAATATAACAAGGACCCTAATGTAAATAAGCCACTTTGACGATTTTTTGGGTTATCCTAGATAATCTACACATATGCTGCTATGTATGACAAATTATGTAGCTGTATGTGTACCTGGACCTGAATAAATTTACATATTGAAACTACAATTTCGGATATGTCAGAAATTCCTCAGTCCTCTGAAATGTCGAAACACTTAATAAAAGCAAAATTTCCTCTTGTTCTTCTATAAGTAACAATACTTCAGTAATTTTTTAGAGTAGTGAGCGGGACGGACAGGAACATGCACTTACTGATAAGCAAACAGTGACACTTCTAAGACAAGTTGTCAGTCCCAAACTGTAGGGAATTCTCAGCCTACAACAGCAGGAAAAATAACACATGATCTGACACATGCTCTGACACATTCTCTGAAACATATTTTGATACATACTCTGACATGCTCTGACACATGCTCTGGCACATGCTCTGACACATGCTCTGACACATGCTCTGAAATAATTGTGGCAGCAGTGTACAATCTGTCCGAACAAAAAATATTTTAAGACTTGAAACACGTGTGTCAGGCTTACAATAAGAGTACGAGGTACCAAGAGTACGAGGTACCAAGAGTACGAAGCACCTGCTTGATGGACTGAACACATCAACTCCAGGATAAGGACTGATTACCTCAAACTCCCCATCTTCCACCTTTCTTCTCTATTCGACTGAAAAAGCCACTGGCTAGCGAAACGTTTCCAAAATCAAGCTTCCCTAATGTTGCACAAGTGTCTCATGCATCAGCGTGTGGGCTTTGTAAATCATTGACATGACATGTTAAATGCTGTAATGAAGGTAAACTGACGTGTGTATTGCTCGTTGCAGGACTCTGGTGAACAACCATATCTTCTTCCAGCACCCAGACCTCATCAGGATCCTGTGTGTTCACGAGAACGTGATGGCTGTGATGATGAACACACTGGGGCGACGAGCACAAGCTGTTAGTGAAACCCAGCCTGTGGAGGGTGAGGTGACCCAAGCCAAGGAGAAGGTGCGGCCTCAACCACACCCTCACACCCTGCTTCAACCACACCCCAACACTCACCCTACATCTCCACTCCCTCACACACCCCAACACTTCCCCATACCCCAACACTCACCCTACACTTCCACTCCCTCACACACCCCAACACTCACCCTACACCTCCACTCCCTCTCACACCCCAACACTTCCCCATACCCCAACACTCACCCTACACCTCCACTCCCTCAAACAACCCAACACTCCCCCATACCCCAACACTCACCCTACACCTCCACTCCCTCAAACAACCCAACACTCCCCCATACCCCAACACACCCTACACCTCAAACAACCCACCCCACACTCCCTCAAACATACCCCAACACACCCTACACCTCCACTCCCTCACACACCCCAACACTCGCCGACACCCAAATACTCCCCCCACACAAACACCCCCCACACACAGTCCCCCCACACACAAACACTCCCACACACCCCAGCACTCCCCGACACACCCAAACACTCTGCATCAACTCATCACTTACCCTCTCATCAACCTATTTTCGCTGTTATATATTTTATATATATTTTAGTCACGTTATTCTACTTGTTTCTGTAATGTTACATTTTTGCCTCTTGCAACTTTTATCACTTCTCTTGTCTTATTGTTTGTATTTTTTCTATTTATTTATTGTCTAATTTTCTTGTGGCGTCACAGTATATTCACTGCTATATCTTGTTATGATTGTATTATTGGAGTCACAGAATATTGACTGTTATCTCTTGTTATTATTGTATTATACAAGTCATGATGATATTGACTGTTGTCTCTCCTTATCTTAGAGTTATGGAGGTTAAGATAGTTGATTAATGTCTCTCCTTATGGTTGTATTGTGGAGTTTATGATAGTTGATTAATGTCTCTCCTTATGGTTGTGTTGTGGAGGTTATGATAGTTGGTTAATGTCTCTCCTTATGGTTGTGTCGTGGAGGTTATGATAGTTGATTAATGTCTCTACTTACGGTTGTGTCGTGGAGGTTATGATAGTTGATTAGTCTCTACTTACGGTTGTGTTGTGGAGGTTATGATAGTTGGTTAATGTCTCTCCTTATGGTTGTGTTGTGGAGGTTATGATAGTTGATTAATGTCTCTCCTTATGGTTGTGTTGTGGAGGTTATGATAGTTGATTAATGTCTCTCCTTATGGTTGTGTCGTGGAGGTTATGATAGTTGATTAATGTCTCTACTTACGGTTGTGTCGTGGAGGTTATGATAGTTGATTAATGTCTCTCCTTATGGTTGTGTTGTGGAGGTTATGATAGTTGATTAATGTCTCTACTTACGGTTGTGTCGTGGAGGTTATGATAGTTGATTAATGTCTCTCCTTATGGTTGTGTTGTGGAGTTTATGATAGTTGATTAATGTCTCTCCTTATGGTTGTATTGTGGAGTTTATGATAGTTGATTAATGTCTCTCCTTATGGTTGTGTTGTGGAGGTTATGATAGTTGATTAATGTCTCTCCTTATGGTTGTGTTGTGGAGGTTATGATAGTTGATTAATGTCTCTCCTTATGGTTGTATTGTGGAGGTTATGATAGTTGGTTAATGTCTCTACTTACGGTTGTGTTGTGGAGGTTATGATAGTTGATTAATGTCTCTCCTTATGGTTGTGTCGTGGAGGTTATGATAGTTGATTAATGTCTCTACTTACGGTTGTGTCGTGGAGGTTATGATAGTTGATTAATGTCTCTACTTATAGTTGTGTCGTGGAGGTTATGATAGTTGATTAATGTCTCTACTTATGGTTGTGTCGTGGAGGTTATGATAGTTGATTAATGTCTCTACTTATAGTTGTGTTGTGGAGGTTATGATAGTTGATTAATGTCACTTCTTATGGTTGTGTTATGGCATGGAAGGATGGGAAAAGGGGAGGTTTTGGTGGTCAGTAAAGACAAGTGTATGCAACACGGGTCTTACAGAGCTGATGCCCCAATAAGTGGTTAATGATCTCTTGATCTACTGGAACTATGATCTAGGATGAAATAAATCGTAAGAATGTTGACTCTTCTTGTCTGCTGTAAAGTGCTCATGTCTGGTGTGAGGTGTTGACTCTTGGGCGCTGTGAAGTGTTCACTGGTGTTCATGTCTTCTGTGAGGTGTTCACCGGTCTTCATCTCTGAAGTGAGGAGATAAAAAAAATTCCTTCCGGTATATAATTATATTTTTCTAATGTCCTGCCCATCCTCCTGCTTGCGGCTTCCTCTCCTCCTTTCCTACACTTCTTTGCTATGTAGACGTATTAAATCATATTTTCTATAAGAAAATTCAGCTTTATTCTTGCATATAACAGACAACATTTATGCATGAATCATTATATTTTAATATCAAACTAATATTAAACTTTGCCTGTTATCCTTTATACTTATTCATAATATATATATATATATATATATATATATATATATATATATATATATATATATATATATATATATATATATATATATATATATATATATATATATATTATATATATATATATATATGTATATTCGTATATACTTCTTTATTAATGATATGAATTCTTTATACTAACATTCTTGTGTATGCACCACCGCTTACACGAAGCTGCCGTGTGTGTCTCCACTCAGTTATGTCTTCATTTTATGTATATCTTACGGATTTGATAAGCAGTGTGTCTGTGTACACTTTGTGGCTATACAGTTTGTGTGTATGTGTACACTTTGTGGCTATACAGTTTGTGTGTATGTGTACACTTTGTGGCTATACAGTTTGTATGTGTACACTCTGTGATTGAATCAGTATCCTTACTTCTGTTAGTCACTTTTTTACCTACCTTCACACACACACACATACACACCCCGCCAATTGCAAAGTCTTGAAGACCGGGGAAGGGAAAAGAAGACTGCAGAGTATAGGCTAGATGACCAAAGACAGCTAACCTCACTCAAGGAAAAGGAAATGGGGTGAATATAATACCGAGTATATCTCCTGAGGCGCACATCAACCAGATAACTGCTGCAGCATATGGGCGTCTGGCAAACCTAAGTATAGCGTTCCGATACATCAGTAAGGAATCGTTCAAGACTGTGTACACCGTGTACGTCAGGCCCATACTGGAGTATGCAGCACCAGTTAGGAATCCACACCTGGTCAGCCACGTAAGAAATTAGAGAAAGTGCAAAGGTTTGCAACAAGGCTAGTTCCAGAGCTAAGGGGAATGTCCTAATAACAAAGGTTAAATGAAATCGGCCTGACGACACTGAAGGACATTAGGGTTAGGGAAGACACGATAACGACATACAAAATACTGCGAGGAATTGACAAGGTGGACAGAGACAGGATGTTTCAGAGATGGGACACAGAAACAAGGGGGTTACAGTTTGAAGTTGAAGACTCACATGATTCAAAGAGATGTTAGGAAGTGTTTTCTTAGTCATAGAGCTGTCAGGAAGTGGAATAGTCTGGCAAGTGACGTAGTGGAGGCAGGAACCATACATAGTTTTAAGACGATGTTTGATAAAGCTCATAGAGCAGGGGGAGGGAGGACCTAGTAGCGATCAGTGAAGAGGCGAGGCC